>NW_007726505.1:90485-108605 GCF_000696425.1 Galeopterus variegatus
GCTCACTGGCTGAGCGAGGCGCGGGAGCAACACCGAGGCTTGCAATCCCGTTGCCGGTCCCCGGTCCGGTACGGGGGCAACACTGAGGGTTGCGATCCGTTGCCGGACACGGAAAAAGACAAAAGACAAAAAAAAAAAAAAAAAAAAAAAAGAAAAAAAAGACAGCCATTAGGAAGGGCTGGATTCACGGGTTTTAATGGCAGCGTCATGTAACATCTGCATAGTAAGAAGAAAAAGATGCTGCCTCAACTGAGGCCTGAGAGCACGCATAGTGCACATGCCTGCATGAGTGCAGGCGATTTCTCTCCATTTGTGCTGATGGACAGCACAAGACGTGTGCGTACGCACACTCTCCCATGTGTACAGAGGAATGCGCCTGTGTGAGCTGCTATAAAATAAGGCCCCCCACATACTTCAAGGACTGTCCTCTGGACCATAGTAAAAATCCAGGGTCACACAAACCTTTGGAGTATTGGTTCTTTACCATTTTCTGTGTGTTACACAACAATGTCATTAAAACCCCTGAATCCAGCCCTTCCAAATCATTACAGTTTTTCTTCTTTCTATTCCATTTTGTAATCAAATGCTGAGTCTGCATACATTTAAAATCCCTATGAAAATACAATGAAATATTTTGCCTTTTAGTTCAGTGCCATGCTGAACCACAAAACAGAGACTAGGTCAATAAATCTGTATTGATTTAATTAAGCCAAATTCTTGGAAGTCACTTTGACTAGTGCTCACAGAAACTATTAACTACCTGTGGATTTCTTGTTCTAATGGGCTGGTTTCCCAACCAGCTGCACAACTCTGGTGGCTGCTGTTGACATTATGGTCTACCTTAGGACTGGCACAATTTTTCTGTGAGGGGTCAGATAGCAAATATTCTCTGCTTTGGGCCATATGATCTTGGTTGCAGCTACTTAACTCTGCTATTGGAGCATAAAAGGAGTCATAAATACAATACATAAATGAATGGGTGTGACTGGGTTCCAATAAAATGTTATTTATGAAAAACACGTGATGAGTGGGATTGGGCCCATGAGTTATATAGTCTGTGGATGTCTGGTCCATGTGAATAATTTTGGGCAGGATATAACCATTCACAAAGACTCCAACGAGATGACCACCCCTGAAGCTCATTCATGGAGCAGGGCTCTCAGGCCCTGTGAAGAGAGAACATCTGAATTGAGACCAAGGATGCCTGTGAAATAAAATGGTCTTTGAAATAGAAAGTGAGCAGAGAGTTGGATGGGTCAGGTCAAGGCTATATTTGAGAGCCAAAGTAAATAGATGTTGCAAGGACACACATTTTGAAATGAAATTATAAGATGCCAGTACATGGTTGATAGGGTGCCTGCTATTTTCCTGGATCTTCATGTTTGTCATTTAGAACAACTAAGTTTAAGGTTTTTTCATCCATTAACTTAAGGGCAACAGTCACTCTTACTCTTATTATTACTGAGATGGAATTCAACTTTGTGTGTGAAAATGTATTACTTATATCAAGTATTTTAAAAAGAAAAATATATAGATTTCTTATAAACTCCTGTTTTTTTCTTTTGAAAGATTAGCTATATTTAAGTAACATATATTTTCTTTTACTGAAATGAATGGTTGCTAAGTGATTTCACAATTTATGATAGTGTCATGCTGTCAATATAATATTAAATTCTTTTGACTTACAAAGAACTTTAGATCTTTTCATGGATACAGATAAAGGTACACTTTATTTTTATATAATCAATGCTGTACAAAGATGAAAAGCTATGTTTTATTGTGTGTTATCACTGTTAGCAAAATATTTGTTCATGACAGTAGTCAAGCAGCTCTAGAGGAACACTTACTAATACTCAAGTAGCGATAATGTAGCTGAAACACATTTAGTTTGCAAAAATTCCGCTGACACAGTGTCCTTTTTTGTTTTCACTTCGTGTTTAGTTACAAAATAGAGAGAGACTGTGAATGTGTAATACAGAGTAGGCTTTAACATCTCATTTAAAATGCCAATATATCATAGTGTTAGACCAACACCTGAAGGTCAAGGAAACATTGCTTTCTTTTTAGACTTTAGTTTTGATCTATCCATCAGACTGGTACCATAGAAACTTCTACATGAAGAACTGTAACTATTGATTGAAGGACTGGAACAATTGAGTGTTTCTAATGTGACAAGTGATTATAACGTAAGCCACAACACACAGTGCTTTACTGACAAGTAGCAGTTGGGAATGTTAATAGCTTTTCTGTCTTATGACAAAATAAAGTGACACATTCAACACTATTTCCTATATAACTGTTAAAATTTAAAAAAAACAAACGTATTTTTGAAACAGATGGAGATGATAGAATGTCCATACTGGGTGTTTAAAATGATCTGAAAGAATGAATTAACGAAGGCTTCAAAATAGTGAGTGTAAGACTCCTGTAGGATCTAATAACAATTATACAATATCTGATCTTCACCAGAGCTATTGAATTGGGCATGGCTGAAGATCTCAGTGGGTGAAATTCACTGTGGCTGTTCAACACAGTGCCAGCAGCAGGATCCCAGAACACCAGTCCCACTGACTGTGTTTGCAAGAAACAGTGAGTGGTACAGTTCCAACGTACTGTGATCTGCAACTCGCCAGTCTGACTCATTAACATCGTTTCATATCTAAGCTTGTATATATTTAGTAATAAAATGTATGAAAACATAAAATGGAGAATCATAGCTAGTCATGTTTCTTCCATGTGTTTTCCTATGCTATCTCAAATAAAAGTCAGGTTTGGACAGAACTTGTTTCTGGAAATAAATTTTTAAGGACAATTTAGGGTGGACAGATTTGTAAGCATTGAAAAAAATTAACTCAGGTAAATTGATATTCCTACCATTTCCAATGATTAAGTCACCCCCAATTCCAAAAATTCTAAAATAAATAAAAAATTTCTATTTTATTAAAAATGTCTAGAAGCTCATGGGAATCTCAGTGTCTACTGTCATAACAGAATTGAGTGATAAATGGTTTCACACTAAGATTCGGAGCAAATCTTCTGGATTCATTTTGTTTTAAGAGCAGTGAAAAGCAATAACCAAAGTGAAGGCCAGGTAGGAGATGAGGATATATGCAGCTATAAAAACCTCGTTTTGATCTCCAAATTAGTCAGTATATAAAAAAAAAAGAGATAAGCTACATGAAAAAATGTATATGGGACTGACTGGGCAGAAGAACTGTAACTAGAAGATGCTTGTTTCAAGCCAGTACAACACATCCTGTTAAATCCAGGCCGTTGGCCTTGGGGTTGGGGTGGGGGGGTCGTGGGGTGGAGAAAGAAGCAGTGAGATGAAACAAGTGACTATTCCATAAAGAAAATTTCAGCCAAATTCAAGGTAGTTTATGAGATCATCTGCAGTGAAAAAAACACTTCCCATTAACAATAATCAAGATTGGACCAGACCTAACAGGACCATTTTCTGGATTGGCAATAAGGATATAAAGTATTTCATAGATAATTTCCTTAAATATTTTTTAAAATTAATTCCACCAAATAATTTTCTTTGACCATAGGACTCATTAGAGCATCTTTTCTCCTTATGGGCCATTGAGTGATGCTTGTTGCTCTAGGGATCTCACACAGGTGGAGGGAATTGATACATGGCCAAGCACTCTTTAAAGCTCTCTAGTCTTATAAGTCAGAGAAAAGACTTAAGCCTGTGGATGTCTCATTAATACAGACAAATGTATCGGATTGCTTTTGTGGGCTATGGTTTTATTGTGTGTGTAGGTACATATGCTTTAAAAAGCATTAACATATTACTCTTAATGCCCTAAACAGGTAAGCACTCCAATTAGAGATTCCAAAGGTCTACTGAGGCTATATAAAGAAGAAAACCATGTGGCTTCCTGCCTATGTAGTATAGCATTTTATTGTAAGTACAATATCATAAGATATAGTTCAAGCCAGCAATCTTCACTGCACAATTACTACATGAGTCCAGTGGGGGTTCTCTACCTGACATAGGAAAGTACTTGAATCCTAATGCTGAATTGTTGATTGAACCTATTTGGAGACTTAGGGTGCTTAAACAAAAACCCTGAAACTTCCTTTATAATACATTGGTAATATCCTGAATGAAGTCAAATAATGAGACAGAATTTCCAGAAAGTCTCAAAGTACATCCCTCACATTCTTTAATAACAAAAGAAGAATCATTTAGCATTTAGATGTAAAGGAATGGAGGGGAAGGAAATGAAAAATCAAGAAGCAGACCCTTGATAACAAAAGGTTTCTTCTTTCAATATCATTTGATTACACTGCTGGAATTTCAGGAGGCAAAATTTAATTAAGGTTAGTGAAGGTTTTTGTAAAATTGACAGGTTGCTGATATACTGCCACTCTGGCTCATGAAGATAGTTTTGGTTGCATACAATAAGATACCACTGGTTCTAAAATCAAACTGGGGGACATTCCTGTTGTGGTGTCCTTGCTTTGACAGCAAGTCTTATCTCTTTTCATTCCATTTGCCTGAAAGCTCTTCTTCCTCGCTATCACCACCCCCACAAAAATGGGAAACTTCTATTCATTCTTTAGGTTATGATTATCATTCTTCCAGATAATATATTATGACAGCCTCTCCCCCAGTTTTAGATTGGCAAGTATAGGCATAACGACTTGTGAAATGAAATATTTTGCCCCAAATCTCACAGCTAGCAAGGGAGGGCACTGAGTTCTCCCTGACTCCATCACACTGTCTTCTTCCCCTTCCTCCCTGCATGGTGACTTGCTAGCACTTGGTGACTACTGTGATATTGGCAAAGGGGACTTGAGTTGCTGTGCAGAGCTGAAGAGGCACAGAGCAGAAGGGTGTGGAGACTCAGCAGCACACAGGCTTGCAACCACAGAGGAATGACAATGACAACAAAGTCCCTTAACGTATCCAGGTTCAGCTAGTTGTCTCTTGCAAGTTGAAGGAATACACTAGCATGCAGGCTGGATTGTCAAGTCTATCGTACCAATATTGCAGTAGTCACCAACTCATGAGTTATTCATCAAATCAAAATTACTAGTAAGATCAGCTTTCATTGTGGGGTGGGAAGACAGGAAACAATTTGCTGTTTCCCTTGTCCAGATTATTAGAGACAAATGTTTTCCAGTGACATTCAGTAGCACCACCTACAACAGGAGACACACATTTAGAAGCAATGCTACCAATGCATAGAGATGACGTCGCCATGCAACTTACTTATCTCCTTTGCTCTTGGAGATGCCCACCAACTTCTCGATGCCACCGGCATCCCGTAAGGCCTTGGCGTTCTCCATGTTCTTGGTGATCACTTCGTGCAGGGTGCAGCAGACAGCTGTCACGGTGTCATCCGACATGGCCTTGCTCACTGCATTGTTGCTGTTGTTTCCGCCTGGAAGCCTGTGGACTAGGTCTCGCATGGCGTATTTGCCTTTGGAAAAGAATATGAAGAGAAGAGTTGAAAGGAGATTAAGATGGAAGAAGAGGGCAGAAGGAGAGGTGGTTACATGGGAGGAGAAGAGACTACAAGAGGCCATGTCAATGTAGTATCGTCTGTTTCCCATCACTGAAAGTTCTCTATTGGGTAACCGTGGACACATATACAGAGAAAACAGTATTTCCTCATGGCACATGCACGGACTTCAATGCTAGAGAGTCATGGGATTGAATCTCTGAGCAAGTTATTTCATGCCTCTAAGTCTCAGTTTTCTTCATCTGTAAATCAAGAACAATAATGGTACCCATCTTACAAGGTTGTTGTAAAAAAGAAATGAGTAAGCCTATGGAAACTATTTAACACATGTCGATTAACAAGGACACTGGACTTGATAGATGTTACCTATTACTAGGCTTCTGCTTAATGTTCATGGAAGTCAAGAAAATGTATGGTGATTCTAACATAACCCTCAAAAATACCTTAATGGGAGCTATGTTGGAACCTGTATTATTTAACAAGCAAATCCCGAATATGTGGAAAACATGATCATATATGTGAGTTCTGAGTTCTGACCTTGGTAAAGCAAAGAGAAACACTGAAAGCAGGGGAGAGGAACCTGACAATTAACATGTAACTAGAGAGCCTTTGAACTAGGGTAACCCGATGATCTGTTTGTCTCTCTGATGGGATTTTATTGTATGGTTCTACCCTATAACATTGATTTATTTCGCATGTTTTTGTATGAAAAATAAAATGAAATCCAATTCTTTTTCCTTAATTCACATTATCTTATTAATCTGGCTAGTGCCAATGAGAAAGGTACTTACAATGACATATTTATGGAGTACTATTAGTTTATAAAGCACATTAGGTACCACTAATAACCCTACAAGGCAATTAATTTTTCCCACCTGTGGCTTCCAATTCTGTTTCTTTAATTTACTTCTGGAAGTAAGTAAATGAATGCCTGTAGCAAAGTTGGCTGTTAAATTTTTCAGATGGAATTGGCAAGTGTCCAAAGTTAGATCCCTTCCTTGTTTCCCATCCCCCAATTAGATATATTTAGCTAGCTCCTAAGAGCCATCTGAGATATTTTAACTCCCTACATATCTGTAATTGATATCTTCTTTTGCTGTTTAATTCTCTGGTGCACAGTGCCGGGGGCAGGAAATAGAACCCCATGGGAATAGGCAATGATATCTTAATTCCAGGCAGTAATAAATAAAACATAAGCCCTTGTAATTTTGGTATCTGCTCTTATCCTATGTTTAGGTGCCTTATTTTAGCTCGGACAGAAAATGCTGATGTTTAAATTACTGAAATAGAAAAGTGTCTTCATTCACTTGATGATACCTAAGGAAGTGTCTGGCAAAAATGGTTTGCCTGCAAAGGCCCAAGTGTAGCATACTTATTTTCTAATGACAGTGCCTAAAATAATTTGCAGAAGGTACTCTGTGCATGGATAGTCTTCTGAGAAACTTGCTTTCTGTATTTATCATTAAATCAGATTCAACTCTGGCTAAGAGTTTACTTTTGTTGAGCTCAGCCTGCTGGAGATTCTGTCAGTTTCTTAAATGCCACAAACCATCAGAAGACACATTTGAGTTCCATAAAGGTGAGAAGATGGATGTGTTTTCTTTTATCCTTTTCTTTATAAGGGAGATGATGGAGGAAGGCAACAGAATTGAAAAATATTTCAATTGTTGTACTAACGGGGACATTCACACTCTTGACTGAGTATAGAAGACTGGTTTTGTGACCTTGCACATTCTCAAGGTTAAAAACAAAAATGAGGAGAGGGAAAGGATTTGGCTGCAGCAGTTTTCAGTTTTCATTGCTACTATTACTTCTAAAATTATGTCAGATAATTTGAAGATGTGGGTTCATCCTCCATGGCTTCCCAACTTGTGAGCCCTGGGTGAGATGTCCCTGTAATATTCAGGAGGCAGGGACAGCCAAGCCCTGCAGAGCAGCCTCTTCCACTCACCCCAGTGTGCTGTACAAATGCCATCATTGTCCATGTGCCCCATGATGTGGGAAAGAGCAGGAGTCACTGCTGTATTCAACTTATCACAACTTGACGGTTGGGGAAACTCATTGAAATTATTTTATTTCTAATATTTCCAATACAGTTCAGTGACATTTTACTAGGCAATTAGAGAGTTTTCATTTAGTCTACTTAACGCTCTATTTTGAAGGGTTACATTTTAGTCCATATTTCTGACCATCCAAGTGGAGAAACAAATCAAGCAAAATTATTTTATAGGGAAGAAGACCTCTGAGCAAAGTTTGTTATTTTAAGGGCAATACATTTCTTTTAAGCCTTTGATTATGTGCTGAAAAGAGCTGTTTTCTCACACTGAAATTTGAATCCTAACTTCACAGGCAATTTGGGTAGCAAGGTAAGCTTTTAAGCTTTTTTTGGTGTTTAGAAATTTTCAGGCTAATTGGGGGAAAAAAAAGAAAATATGGAACATAGAATAATTACAACCACAAATGACCTTGTGTTTCATGTTTATAACAGCAGTTCAGAGAAGAGAGAAATTAGATTGGACTGGGGCTGTTACAGAAGGCTTGACACAGGAGGTGGTCAGTTAGGGTATGTTCTGGAAATCAGGGAATGACAAGGTCAAATCAATGTATTACAAAGAGAATTCTGGTGCATTAAGAAGGAAGATTTCAGAATACTAAGATTGAAGGTGGGAGGAAAATGTAATCTGTCTCTTGACAATAAAGTTCTCTCCCTCTGAACTTCTACTGAAATGATCAGCACTGCACTGCAAGGCCGATGTGTCTGTAACTATTACTTTCTTTCTTCCTCAAGTTTCTAAACTCTAGAAAGAGCTAAAAGGCTATTCTTGTTACCCAGTAAGAGAAATCTTGCCCCCTCTTCCCCCCACCCCATCAGGGCTGAGATTTTTTCAGAGGTGAAAGGAGTTAGTTCCCTTTTTGTGTTGCCATGACAATAAAGATAAGTTGCAAGATGGGTGGACCAAACTTTTATTTTCACAGCTTAGCAGCATCAAGGTGATCAAATAGTTGTTTGCCTTTCTTTTCTTTTTAGGGACAGAAATGGATGGAGGTGTGGTTCTTCTAGGGTTAAGGAGGGGAGTAGCTGGGCCATCAGATGAAGGCTGTCTCTCTAGGAACCTGGAGAAAGAATAAGCAGGAGGTTCTACATGGGCTCAGGGACATAAGGGCACCTGGAGCTCAGTAGGGCCCTGGGGTTGAGGCTGGTATGAGGCAGAGGAGGTGCCTGTCACAGAATGAGCTGCTCAAGCCCACAAAAGAGGCAGTGGCACCAGCAACCACCACAGATAAATGACCACTTTCCCTTCTTCTTGACTTAATTTGGTTTAAAAATAAGTGAAAGGTATGACACAGACTGAAAGTCATAGAGTGATTCATGCTGCTGACACCATTTGTCAGACGGCTGTAATATTTCAGGACCAAAATAACAAGGTCCTGTGACTACAAAGAGGTGGCCACAGGGAGACTGAGGATGGGACAGCAACCATGATGGAGATTCCTGAGATGCAGCTGACAGGGCTGAGGGTCCAATGAAATGCTGAGGTAACAGACAGTTCCCCAAAAGTTCATGTATTGGGAAGTTGATCTCAATTGTAACAGTGTTAAGAGGTTGGGAAATCCAAATATGGTACTTGAAAGGTGGGACCTTTAAGAGGCCATTAGATTGTGAGGACTGTGTCCTTGTGAATGGATTGATTCATTCATGGAGTAATGGGCGTGGTTCTGATGGCTTTATAAGGAGAGCGAGTGAGAAGTTTAGCTCTCTTGCTCAGCCCACTTCTCTCACCATGTGACACCCTGCATTGCTGCAGAGAGTCGTCACCAAGAACAAGGCCCTCATCAGATCTGTTCCCCGGACCTTGGACTTCCTGGCCTTTGGAACTGTGAAAAATAAATTTCATTTCTTTATAAATTACCCAGTTTCAGGTATTCAGTAATAAGCAACAGAAACTTAGTGCAGAGGGAAAGGTGATTCAGAGATTTCTAGCTGGACAATGAAGTAGGCAGTGAAAACCAAGTAAATTTTAAAGCTTAAAAATAACGGACAAGTTGGATTTTATTTTACTTTTTCACACAAAGGAAAACAGGCAAAGTTAGTTATATGAGAGACAGCAGGTCATCAGGTTTGAAGGACACCTGGATTTGTGAAAGCAAAGTGGATACTGTGCCCTGCACCTGTGTAAACGCACCTCCCATGACCCACCCTCATGGAATCTCACCTCTCAATGGAAGAGCATGCTGCTCTCCCAGATCAAAGCGAAACAAAACACAACCTCATCACAACTACCACCAGACAGGTCACTGTATCTTAATGAAGTTCCCAATAGGAATGAATCCTTGGGCCATTTCTCTGAGTTACTTAGTCCCTAATGAAAATGACTTTGTCCCTGACTTTTGCAATCCCAATATGAGACAACCATGGAGGATATAATTGCGTGGAATAACTAATGTTTCCATCAGTGCAACCTGGTAACTTTTCTACCCTTTTCTGTGTGTGTCTCTGTGTGTGTTTCCCTCCAAATACCAGTACTTAGTATTTGGTGAAGCAGTTTTCTAAATTCAGACTTTCTTGAAAAATTGCAAGTAAAAATTGTCTCTTTATGTCTTTATATATAATGTTTTTTTGTTTGTTTATTTGTTTGTTTTGGAGTCTTCTGTTACGAGCTATTGGTTGCACCAAGGCACCCAGTGGACTCAGGACACCTAAACAAACTGGGTTTCCCATGAAGGCCACTCCTTGCAATGCTCTTGTGCAGGCCGGGGCTGAGGGGGATTTCATGATGGGGTACTAGAGCTGTGCTTCTGTCTCTGTATTGTATTGGTGACTGTTTCTACTTCTGGATTGGGCTTATTTCTCATACTGATGTGCACACCACCACTTAGTTTCCTTATCGGTGGTAGGAATGTTGAGTAGTGGTTTTGTGGTATAACCACCTGCTCTCTGCAAGGTGGCAGACAACAGGGAAATCACTTGAGTCCCTTCCTATGCTGATTATATATACCTCTTTTGGTCATTGATAGAGTCCTCTTTGTAGCTGGTCTTTGTTCTGGAACTGCTGAAACTGACCTGTGAGTTTTTCTAGATTCTCTATTTACTTTTTTAAAAAACACTTTTCTTATTGTGATAAAATACACAAAACATAAAACTTACCATCTCATCCTTTTTTTTTTCCTTTGGCAGCTGGCTGGTACAGGAGTCGAACCCTGGACCTTGTTGTTATCGGCACCACACTCTAACCAACTGAGCTCTCCAGCCAGCTCATCTTATCCATTTCTAAGCATATGGTTTAGTGATATTAAGTGCATTCACACTGTTGTATAACCGTTGCTACCATCCATCTTTAGAACTCTTTTCATCATGCAAAACTGAAACTTTATAACCACTGAACAGTAACTCCTCACCCCACCTACCCTCAGCCCTTGGCAACCCATTCTACTTTCTGTTTCTATGAATATGATTTCTCTGGGGACCTCAAACAAGCAGAATTATACAGCATTTGTCTTTTTTGTGACTGGGTTATTTTACTTAGCATAATGTCTTCAAGGTTCATTCATATTGTAGCATATGTCAGAACTTTCTTCTTAAAGCTGAATGATATTCCATTAGAGTTATATACCACAATTTGCTATCTAGTCACCTGTCGACGGACAATTGGCTTGACTCTTTATTTTAACTACAGTGAATGATGATGCTATGAACTTGGGTGTACAAATATCCTTTCACTTTCAACTTATTTGTGTCTTTATATCTAAAGTGAGTCTCTTAAAGACAACATATAGTTGAATCATATATTTTTATGAATTCTGTCATTTTCTGTCTCTGAATTCTGTCACTCTCTGTCTATGATTTATATTTAAAGTAATTACTGGTAAGGAGAGACTTACTTCTGCCATTTTTATATTTATTTTCTCCACGCTTTATAGCTTTTTGTCCCTCATTTCCTGCATTACTGTCTCTTTTGTGTTTAGTTGATTTTTTTTGTGTGTTGAAATGTTTTGATTCCCTGTTTTCTTTGTGGTTACCATGGGGATTACATTGAACATCCCAAAGTTGTAACACTAATTTGAATTTGTACCAGGTTTACTTCAATAATGTGCACAAACTCTGCTCATTTACACTCCATCCCACCTCTTTTCATTTTTAATCTCACAAAGTTATATCTTTGTAAATAGTGTGTCCAAAAACATAAACAAATAATTTTTTTTTTAAAATGCATTAGTCTCAAATTATGTACAAAACAAAGAGTGGAGTTACAAATCATTGTTACAATAATACTAGCTTTTATAATTGCCCATTTATTTACCTTTACTGAGATTTTAATTTATTCCTATGGCTTTGAAATACTGTCTACTGCTCTTTCATTTCAACCTGCAGGACTCCTTTTAGGATTTCTTGCAGAGTGAGTCTAGGGGTAATGACTCCCTCAGCTTATGCTTATCTGGGAATGTTTTAACTTCCCCCTCACTTCTGTATGACATTTTTGCCAGATACAGTATTCTTTGTTGACAGCATTTTTAATTTTATCACTGTGGATATGTCATCCCATTGACTTCTGGCCTCTGAAGTTTTTGATGAGAAGTCTGCTTCTCATCATGTGATGAGTTCCTTCTCTCTTGATGCTTTCAAGATTATCTCTTTATCTTTGTCTTTTGATAATTTGATTATAATGTGGTTTGAGTGTGAGTCTCTTTGAGCTTATCCTATTAGGATCTCATGCAGCTTCTTGGATGTTTATATTCATGCCTTTCATCAAATTTGGTAAGTTTCCAGCCATTATTTCCTCTAATAATCTCTCTTCTCTTTTGTCTCTTTCTTCTCCCTCTGTGTCTCTCACAGTGTGTAGGCTGGTCCTCTTCATGGTGTCCTATATATCCCTTAATCTCTGTTTCTTTTCTTCCACCATTTGTCTTACTGTTCTTCAAACTTGGTAATTTCAAATGACCCATCTTCAAGTTTGCTGATTCCTTCTTCTGCCTGTTCAAATCTGCCTTTGAATTCCTGTAGTGAATTTTTCACTTTAGTTGTACTTTTCAGCTCTAGAATTTCTTTCTGATTTATTTTTAGCTTTTTTATCTCTTTATTGATATTTCCAATTTGTTCATGCTTCACTTTCTTAACTTTCTCCATGTTTTTCTTTAATTCTTTGAGCATATTTAAGACAATTGTTTAGTAAGTCTGCCATCTGGTCTTTCTCAGTGGGACAGTTTCTGATGGTAATTTTTTCCTTTGGAGTGCTCATACTTAGCTGTTTCTTTGTATGTATTGTGGGGGTTTTTTGTTTGTTTTTGTTGAAAACTGGAAATTTGAATCTAATAATGTTGTAACTTTGGAAATCAGATTCTTCCTCTTCCTCAGCATTTAACATCTTTTTGTTTTTGTTTTTTGATTGTTGTAGGTTGTCTCAGTGCTGAGGGTCAGCCTAAGATATAAAATTAAGGTATTCTCAGAGCTTTTTTGGGCCTGCACCTCTTCCTGGGCATGCACAGTGACTTTTTAATTTCCCCCATGTATACACTTGCTTTTGAATGTCTTCATCTTTAATGACTGGCTCCCAAAAGGGGGAAAAGAAAAAAATAAAGTTGAGGCTGGGTGGGGTGCAAGCCCATTAAATCCTCTGGAAATCACTTTAGCCAAAGGGAGAGGGGACTTGCCGCCATGGTGTGTGTGTGTGTGTGTGTTTGTGTATGCAACAGTGGTTGCCAGCCTCTCTGTCTGTATCTCTGTGATCAAAAGTAGAAATCAGTAGAAAGCATTATCCCCAATATTTGGAGGACAGGGTATTTTGCACCAATGCTGGCTTTTGCCAGCTGTACATAGGCTGCTCCAGGAACATGTACACAGCTGCCTGTCACAAGGCTGAGGGGTGGGTAGCTGCTGCTGAACTAAGAACTGAAACAGACCAAAATTAAGCACAATTTTCTGTCCAAGCCTTCCTCTGGAAGTTGTGAGCTTTCAATAGACACCAGAGTTCTAAAATAGTTACATCAGACAAATTCTGCTAATGTGATTGTTGTCTAGGTGAAGAGACAGACTCCTGGTGTCTCCTACTTCTCTATCATCCCAGAATCCTCTTCCTGATCAAAATTTACTTTTGATCAATGGTTGAAGGTGTAAAAGTAAAGGGCTGATTTCTGTGTGATTGGATGTATGTAGGTAAATGTGAAAAAAGCTTTCTCTCTAACAATGGAAGGTTAATCTTTTACGATGCTCTGTAGATAGTCATAGCTCTATCTGCAATGTGGCTGGCACTTTTTAATCTCTCCTTTCTTTTTGGGGGAAATGTTTAGAGCTTAATTTATTATAAAAATCTCATTTTTGCACTATAAGAATATTTCATTTTAGCAGAGAGTCTATAATCAAAGGGGAAAAAACATATGCAAAGTTTCTACTTTAATATGGAAAAGCATAAGACCCTGAATAGCTAAAGCAATCCTGAGAAATAAATAAATAAAGAAATAAATAAAGCTGGAGGCATAGCACTACCTTACTCCAAATTATACTACAAAGCTATTGTAACCAAAACAGTATGGAACTGGTATAAAAACAGACATTCAGACCAGTGGAGTAGAATTGAGAACGCAGAAATCACCCTTCAGGCTTATAGCCATTTGATATTGGACAAAGGCAACAAAAATCTACATTGGGGAAAAGACTGCTTCTTCAACAAGTGGTGCTGGGAAAACTGGGTATCCGTAGGCAGAAGAACAAAACTAGATATGCATCTCTCACCATACACTAAAATCAACTCAAAATGGATTAAAGACTTAAGTATAAGACTTGAAACTATAAAATTACTAAGGGAAAATATAGGTGAAACACTTCAGCAATTAGGTCTGGGCACAGGCTTTATGAACATGAGACAGAAAGCAGAAGCAGCAAATGAAAAAATAAACAAATGGAATTATATCAAACTAAAAATCTTCTGCATAGCAAAGGAAACAATCAAGAGAGTGAAATGACAACCTACAGAGTAGGAGAAAATTTTTGCTAACTATGCATCCAACAAGGGATTAATATCCAGAATATATATAGAACTCAAGCAAGTATAAGTAAAAAAACAAATAACCCAGTCAAAAAATGGGCAAAGGAGTTGAATAGACATTTTTCAAAGGAAAACATACAAAAGGCCAACAGATACATGAAAAAATGCTCAACATCACTAGTCATCAGGGAAATGCAAATTAAAACTACATTGAGATAACACCTCACCCCAGTTAGACTGGCTATAATCAAAACAACAGTGAATAACAAATGCTGGCGAGGGTATGGAGAGAAGGGAACACTCCTACGCTGTTGGAGGGACTGTAAATGAGTACAACCACTATGGAAAACAGTATGGAGGTTTTTCAAACAACTTCCATACGATCCAGCAATCCCACTTCTGGGTATATACCCAGAGGAATGGAAATCATCATGTTGAAGGGACACCTGCACTACCATGCTCATTGTATCTCTGTTTACAATAGCCAAGATTTGGAACCAACCTAAATGTCCAGTGATGGATGATTGGATAAGGAAACTGTGGTATATATACACCATGGAATACTACTCTGCCATAAAAAGGAATGAAATACTCCCATTACAAACAACATGGATGAGCCTGGAGAAACTTATGTTGAGTGAAATAAGCAAAGCACAGAGGGATAAATACTGCATGGGCTCACTCATATGTGGGAGCTAAGAAAGAAAGAAGGAAGGAAAGAAAGCACACAGTAGTGCATTGGTCTTGTAGAGGGAGAGAACATTCCCTGGGCTCCAAAGTGGAGTTGGGGGGAGAGGGGGAGGGGGAGGGGGAGGGATATTGGTGATAATTAGGTGGGGGATACATGGTAAAAATGCAATTTCTGGTAATGGATATGTTGCCAATATGAATCTGGCCCTGACATCATGGGCATGAGGGGTGACAATTAGCTTTGCATCTCATAAATATTCATAGTAAATTTGTTTACTATGAATAAATTGATTTATCATAGGGTTTGATCCCTGTACTGGCCAGACGCCAAAAAAGTTTTAAAAATAAAAATAACAAAACTGTTTTATGTGGCTTACAGATCAAACTGGTGAAGCATTCAAGATGGTATTGCTTGGTAATTTTAAAAGTTTAATGTTTATTGACATGGGAAAGATCTCTTATGACTTGTCTGGGACTCTCTGATGTCTGGGAACATCTGGAAGGTTATGAGTGCATGAGTTTTTTATTTCCAACATAAAATAGATAAAATACTACTCAGCAATAAAAAGGAACAATTCATACTACAACCTGAATAGATCTCAATAGCTGTGTATTAAGTTAAAAAAAAAAGCCAATCTCAAAAGAATACATACTATAAGATTCCATTATTTCATTTATATAACATCCTTGAAATAATAAAATTATGGAGATAAAAAACAAATTCGTGGTTGCCAAGAGTTTGGGATGGGGGGTACAGATGATTACGAAGGAGTAGTATAACAAATATTGTTGGGTTGATGAAACAGTTGTGTATCTTAATGGTGGTGATGTTTACACAAACCTACACATGTGATAAGATGACAGTGTACTGTACCTACATACTGTAATGTTGATTTCCTGATTTTAATATTGTATTATAGTTAACAAGAGGTAGCCATTGATGGAAACTGGGTGAAGGATGCATGAGATCTCTCTGTGCCATCTTTGCAACTTCCTGTAAATCTATAATTATTTCAAAGTAAAAAGTTGAAAATTAGAGAAATCCCATAGAAATACAGAAATGTGCCAGGTAAACACCAGGTAAACATAAGGATGATTTAAAAAGTTCATGTGATGACAATAAGGCATTGATAAATCTTAAAGTTTATCTCCTGATTTGACTTACATTGGACTTAATAAGCACTACAAAAAAAATGGCATATATGAAATAGAAAGAAATCCAGTCATAAATTCTCCCTGAATTGTCCAGCTTGCTCAAGTTCAATGGGATTCTTTTGTTCTATGTGTGTGAACATTTTCTGTTTCAAGAAATCGTTGTAACTTTTCTATTCTCTAAATGAAATGGATAAATGGAACTCTTGGCTCAATTTTGATGTTATTGGTTATGATGAGTGAATAACCAGAGCTATTCAGCCTTATCAACAACAGGTGGTTTCTGGTTTTCTCTCACACATGCCTCAGACCCCTGCTAAAGCCACAGGACAGTGATGTGTCTGCTGGAAGAAGCAACATAACAGCCTGATTAAAGGACTCTATTAGTTACTCTTGGCACTTGACACAATGACAACAGCCTCTTGGTTACAATCATTCCTATATAAACTAACTGAGTTTTATACTCCAACTACTAATCCAAGATCAACAAAACAAGGATTAGAATAAATAAAACAAATTTAATTGTGGTTAACATTCTATTTTGAATTGGGCATGTAGCCTTCTTTCTACTGTTTTTGTCTTTAATGCTTGATCTACCAGGTTATGCTTGTAAAATCTAGAATGAAATATTCTTTAAATGAAATCTTGTTCTAGTTAATCCTTCAGAATTTGTAAAAAAAAATCATTTGAAAATTCTTAAAACAGAGGATAAGATAATAAATTAGGAAAATGCAGTAATAATAGTCCTGTAAATACAGCAACATACGTTGATTGGTCTGGGTTGACATGACGACTTAAAGCAATAGTTAAATAATATATAAAGTGCCTTTACTAATCGGTGTACTTTCATTAACCATAGGTTTTCATGGTATTGATTGAACTAGAAACTCTGCTCCTCCCTACCAGAATGTAATTGAGTAAATCAAATCTGTAACCATGACTATGCCGGAGATGTTACAATTAAAGACAAATATAATTTAATTAGGAATGACAAGCTCATTAAAGAACAAGTTCATTTCATACATGGAACTGATGGCTGTGACATCCTCCCAGGACCCTGGGGTGGTTCATGCTGCATGGTTTACAAAATCCCAGCCCTACAGGCACCATAACCAGGAGCAATGAAAACTTGGAGCTCAGAGATATGGAATAATTTGACTCGGAAAGTTCTGGGTTACTGATTCCAGAAGGTGAGCTGAATGGGAATAAAATATTTCTGCCACAAAGAAGTGACTATGAAACAAAAGTTAACTCTCAAGATTCAATATCATATAGCTCTCCTTTTGATAACCACACAAAGAGGTGATTGTGAATGAATCAGTACTGCTTACTACACCTATGTCTGTACAACTGGTCAAATAAGATAAACCATCAGATCGATGACCACAAATAAGAACATTGCTAAATAAACATCTGTGGTCAGATTATGTGGTCATCACAGCCCTGTCAGGAAAAGAGAATAAAAGAAAACAAAAGATCAGCTCTGGGAAATTAAAAAAAAAAAAAAGAAAGAAAGAAAGAAAAAGAAAGAAACACATGATCAGCTTTCTAGCTGTAGTCCCCAATAAAGAATCTTTGAGCCATTTCCTAGCAGTTGGTGACTCGATTAACTTTATCTCTGACACTGCAATACCAATATGTGACGATGTGATGGTTTATTTATTTATTTTTTTCCTTTTTGTCTTTTTTCGTGACCGGCAACGGATCGCAACCCTCAGTGTCGCACCCGTACCAGACCGGGACCGGCAACGGGATTGCAACCCTCGGTGTCGCACCCGCACCTCGCTCAGCCAGTGAGAGGCCGGTCTGTATGTGGGATC
>NW_007726505.1:109605-122195 GCF_000696425.1 Galeopterus variegatus
GCGGCGGGAGCGCCGCCGCGCTCCCAAGCAGTGCACTGTAGCAGTGCGCCACCGGGCCGGCCCCACGATGTGATGATTTTGTGAGAAAACTGCTCTTTGCCTACCATGACCTGACCAAACGTGACCTTCCAAACCCTGGTAAACTTGTGCTTTTTATTTTAAATGTGGAGGGCTGGTTCTTAAGTCTGACTCCCTGCAGCAATTTGTAGGTAAAAATCCCTTTCTCTTCTGCTGCTTTGTTTTATGTCTTCCATTCACAGCCTGGAAAATGGCTATGGCGACCCTCTAGTCTAATCACACGGTCCCTTCTTCCTGTTCTCTGCCCCTTTGCTCTGCAGGATTAGAATAAATATTTCATGACAGCACTGAGTTTTTTAAAAAATGAACCTTCTTTTATGTATCTGCCCATTGTTTTAATTGATTAGAGATTTAGAGATTGAGAGAGAGAGAGAGAGAGAGAGAGAGAGAGAGAGAGAGAGAGAAAAGGCATAGTAATGAGACCAACTGGAGCCAGGGAATGAAACGGTTGCTCTGCGCAGAAGTGGAAACAAATTCTAGAAGACACACTCCAGTTCCTTATGTTTTTTTTGATAACTGTGATTTTAAAAGACAACTAAACTTACAACACATATGAGAACCTATTTCACATGCCCAGATCGGTAACCAGCTGGCCTGAGAAAATGATTCAAAGAGTAACTCGACCTTCTGAAAAGACATAATATTGAATGAGGCAGAATCATATAGGTTTATGGTAAACGGTATGCAGTTCTTTCAAGAGTTATTACACCTAAATAAATAACCTACTCCATCTGTTTAGAAGACAAAAAGAATCGTGTTTTTTTCCAGCACCTGAAGGTCTCAGCCAGAGGAATTCACTGAATTAGATTCTGAGAAACGCTCACACTGTTGAAGTGTCAAGAACTAAGGAAATGAGTAGAAATATGGACAAGAGGGTGGATAAGGTATGCATATTTAACTCGTATAAGAATGGTTCCAAAAATAAAAACGGCAGTTAATTAACAGGAGGTTTGCCGAAGCATCTTTTTGAAAGAGAAATAAAGTGATTTTTGACAAATATTGAAAATGAGGCAAGCAACTGATGTGATACATTTTAACAAGATTTAAATAATTTTATTAAATATAAAGCATGATAGCCTCCCCAACCCCCCAAGTAATTATCTCGATTCATTGCCTAATTTTAACAGAAAGGAAGTACAGATGAAAATTTAAATGTACTGATTCTAGCTTCAGGGGAGAAACCCGGGAAGGGCTTTTTATTTTTAGGTTAAGTTTGCTCTTTAACTAAGACCCAAGCCCTTTACTAAGATGAAAATTTCAGAAGACAATAGCCTGTCTGAGACAAGATGAGATCAGCATTTCTGTTAAGGAAAGTTTGTTTTCAGGAATAAAATCTGAAATTAGTCCTCTGACCTGAGCACATTGGGATGACAGTAAGACACTGATGACGGCAAGTAGCCTAGTGATGAAATAAAAAATTGTGTTCTCTCGTTCTTGCTTTCTCAAATTGATTTACATCTCTGCCAAAATAAAAATTAGACTCAGTTAAGAAGACTGAGGGAGGGAATCGTCTATCTTTTCTTATGCGGCTACTCACAGGCTACATTACATAGTGGTCTAACTTTTCAAGCACATTCATATCTATTGTTTCCCATCACTCTGTGGGTGTAAAAAGGCAGGTATAATTTCCCATTCACAGAGAAAACAAATGCAGTCCCGAGAGGTCAAGTGATACGGGTGAGGTCACCGAACTGTCTCCTCAGCTTCGGTACCTGCAAGTGTCTTGGGCAGAAACTCTCTGCAGCAGACGCTCCTTGCTTCTTTCTCTGAGCTCTGTTCGTAGACAGAGGCTTTATCATCAGTGTGACACTTTTTGTATCATTTGTTTACCCAGTCACTCTATAAACATTCACTGTGGTTGCATCTAGTTAGCTGGTATATATGATTTATCTTTCCAACAATATTATAGACAGAGGACAGGATGATATCTAACAGCCTTATGTCTACTGATAAATTAATACGCAATTTACATGGGCCCTTTGATCACACAGAAGAAGATGCACTTTGACCACTGAGAATTGCATTCACATTTATTGTGCTGCTATTGTTACTTACCTCTGTGACAGGGCTGGGGAGTACTTGTTCTACAAGATGCTATGTTCTAAAAAGAGTTTTATTGTAACATAAGTGTGGGAAATGCTGTATTTGATACTTGACTCAGAGATTTATAATGCATTAGCAAATTAACTTCACATTAGCCAAGTAATGAGCAGTCTAATGGACAAAACAAAGCCACAAGGTTAACTTAGTTCAACCTAGGTTTTTCCAAACTTAACTAAATAAGAGGAAATCTTTTTGTGCATGACACTTGTTCCCTTCCCTGAGAACTGGGATTCTAAAGGACTCCTTTTAGGTCACCCTGCTGCTACTGTTCCTGTTCCTGTTACTAGGCTGACTTATCACCAAAACCCCACATATCTTTACGAGGAAAGAAATTGTAATTTCTTAACAACTTGATTCAATGTTGATAAGAATCAGAACTGAAAGAATCACTCTACGAAACATATGGAAGTCTGTTTTAAGTGCTGGCTGACAGGAGCAGCTTGCCCTAAGCACACCTTGCCCCTAATGCATCTGTCTTGTCCTGATTGTATTCATGCATGCCTTGTCCACAGAGGACTTCATAAACTAGAAAGATAAATGGCGTATAAGAAGGATATACAATTATTTGCCTAAAATTTTATCTTCTTCCAATAAGTAACCAATGAGATGTTTATGGAAGAACTCCCATATGGGTTCTCAAATGGAGGAAGTTCCTAATTCACTTGATTTTGTTGCCCAAGTTGACTTTTGTCCTGGTACCTAACGGTCAAACCAAGTACTGTTTTCCACTAGGCAACTCTAATTCTAATTTAAATTACTGAACTGAGTTTTCAGTACCAATGAGTCTTATGTGGCTTTGGTTGACTGGTTCGCCAGGGTTTGCTTTTGCTTATATAAAACCTGAACATCGAGGATTTCCTTCCAAGCTGAAATAAATCTCAGAAGGCAACAGAGATGGGGGCTGGCTGGACACCCATAATGGGGCCCTAAATTACATACCAGAGGCCTGAACTTGTTCCAGATCTTATAAAATTCCTGTCCCCTTTATGGTTAGGAAAGAATCCTATATACATGGGATTATATTTATAATATATATAAATATATTTATATTTATCCCATATTTCCTATATACATGGGATTTAGAGCAGTCCTTACCAACAAAAAGAAGTAATATCTTTTCTTTAAAAAAAAAAAAATCTACCCATCTTTTGTCCTCACTTTGAGATTGATTTTTAATAGTACAGTAAACCCTCAGTATCTGTGGGCTTCACGTCTGCATTTGTGGATTCAACAAACCATAGATCGAAAATACCTGAAAAAAAAATTGCATCTGTGCTGAACATGTACAGCCTTTTTTTCCTTGTCATTATTCCCTAAGCAATACAGTATAACAACTATTTACACAGCATTTACATTGTATTTGGTATTACAAGTAATCTAGAGATGATTTAAAGTATGCGGGAGGTTATATGCAAATACCACGTCATTTTATATCAGGGACTTGAACATCGGATTTTGGTGTCTGCAGATTTTGGTTTTTGTGGGAGGTCCCAGAACAAATCCCCCAGGTATACCAAGGGATGACTATATTAGTTAATAAAACTTGACATCTGCATCAGAGATTATTTTTCAGTTTCTGCCCATGGAATTATTAATTTTTTTCAGTATAAAGAAATTTGGCACCTTTTGCATTTTTAGAGTACACAGAATTTCTATTTCAAGAGAAAGAACATCAGCACCCAAAGTACTGAAAAATTATTTTCATAAAAATTGGCTTGTGCTTTAAATATTTCCCCAAATTCTCTAGCTAGGATAAACATTGCTCCTATGAGCTGTAAAAATATCTTGGGGTATGCAGGTATAATATTCCTGTTGGTTTATTAATTTACCACAGTGAACATTTTGTATGGAACTGTTAGCATTATTAATCTATCCAGAATTCCAGTATTTATCTTGTAGGCTTATGATGTGTATGTAAAAGTAAAATTTATAGGATTTATATTTGATGAGTTTAAAACTTTGATGAGTGTATTGGAGCTATACTAAAAAAAATCAAAAACTATTATAATTATATAAACTATTCACAAGCAGGTAAAAAAAAAAAGATACAGCACGAAGATAAAGAATAAAAAGAGACCAAGTAGTTTCAAAAGCAGAAGCAAAAAACGAGCTTAGAAGACCAAAAATGGATCAAAGCATATTTCCACTAATCCCACTCATCAAAATGACTACATATTAGATCTGAGCCCAGAAGATGACCCACTATTACAAGCAATATTTAATACTGCAAAATTTTAGGAAAAGAAAAGAGGCTGGATAGTACTTTGGCGATTTCTTTATTGTGAAGGGATTTCACTTGTAGCAAAGGAGTAAGATACGATGAATGGAAGAGATTGCATGGAAGATTAAAAAAGGCAGGAAAATATTAGACACAGTTTCTGTAGATCAATTGCCCCAAAGCCTAGCAAAATGACTAGTGTTTGAATTTTCTTATCTAAACAGTTACAGTTTTTGAAAATTTTAAGTATCAATTTGTCTCACCTTGCCCCTAATGCATCTGTCTTGTCCTGATTGTATTCATGCATGCCTTGTCCACAGAGGACTTCATAAACTAGAAAGATAAATGGCGTATAAGAAGGATATACAATTATTTGCCTAAAATTTTATCTTCTTCCAATAAGTAACCAATGAGATGTTTATGGAAGAACTCCCATATGGGTTCTCAAATGGAGGAAGTTCCTAATTCACTTGATTTTGTTGCCCAAGTTGACTTTTGTCCTGGTACCTAACGGTCAAACCAAGTACTGTTTTCCACTAGGCAACTCTAATTCTAATTTAAATTACTGAACTGAGTTTTCAGTACCAATGAGTCTTATGTGGCTTTGGTTGACTGGTTCGCCAGGGTTTGCTTTTGCTTATATAAAACCTGAACATCGAGGATTTCCTTCCAAGCTGAAATAAATCTCAGAAGGCAACAGAGATGGGGGCTGGCTGGACACCCATAATGGGGCCCTAAATTACATACCAGAGGCCTGAACTTGTTCCAGATCTTATAAAATTCCTGTCCCCTTTATGGTTAGGAAAGAATCCTATATACATGGGATTATATTTATAATATATATAAATATATTTATATTTATCCCATATTTCCTATATACATGGGATTTAGAGCAGTCCTTACCAACAAAAAGAAGTAATATCTTTTCTTTAAAAAAAAAAAAATCTACCCATCTTTTGTCCTCACTTTGAGATTGATTTTTAATAGTACAGTAAACCCTCAGTATCTGTGGGCTTCACGTCTGCATTTGTGGATTCAACAAACCATAGATCGAAAATACCTGAAAAAAAAATTGCATCTGTGCTGAACATGTACAGCCTTTTTTTCCTTGTCATTATTCCCTAAGCAATACAGTATAACAACTATTTACACAGCATTTACATTGTATTTGGTATTACAAGTAATCTAGAGATGATTTAAAGTATGCGGGAGGTTATATGCAAATACCACGTCATTTTATATCAGGGACTTGAACATCGGATTTTGGTGTCTGCAGATTTTGGTTTTTGTGGGAGGTCCCAGAACAAATCCCCCAGGTATACCAAGGGATGACTATATTAGTTAATAAAACTTGACATCTGCATCAGAGATTATTTTTCAGTTTCTGCCCATGGAATTATTAATTTTTTTCAGTATAAAGAAATTTGGCACCTTTTGCATTTTTAGAGTACACAGAATTTCTATTTCAAGAGAAAGAACATCAGCACCCAAAGTACTGAAAAATTATTTTCATAAAAATTGGCTTGTGCTTTAAATATTTCCCCAAATTCTCTAGCTAGGATAAACATTGCTCCTATGAGCTGTAAAAATATCTTGGGGTATGCAGGTATAATATTCCTGTTGGTTTATTAATTTACCACAGTGAACATTTTGTATGGAACTGTTAGCATTATTAATCTATCCAGAATTCCAGTATTTATCTTGTAGGCTTATGATGTGTATGTAAAAGTAAAATTTATAGGATTTATATTTGATGAGTTTAAAACTTTGATGAGTGTATTGGAGCTATACTAAAAAAAATCAAAAACTATTATAATTATATAAACTATTCACAAGCAGGTAAAAAAAAAAAGATACAGCACGAAGATAAAGAATAAAAAGAGACCAAGTAGTTTCAAAAGCAGAAGCAAAAAACGAGCTTAGAAGACCAAAAATGGATCAAAGCATATTTCCACTAATCCCACTCATCAAAATGACTACATATTAGATCTGAGCCCAGAAGATGACCCACTATTACAAGCAATATTTAATACTGCAAAATTTTAGGAAAAGAAAAGAGGCTGGATAGTACTTTGGCGATTTCTTTATTGTGAAGGGATTTCACTTGTAGCAAAGGAGTAAGATACGATGAATGGAAGAGATTGCATGGAAGATTAAAAAAGGCAGGAAAATATTAGACACAGTTTCTGTAGATCAATTGCCCCAAAGCCTAGCAAAATGACTAGTGTTTGAATTTTCTTATCTAAACAGTTACAGTTTTTGAAAATTTTAAGTATCTGGACAGGTTTCGTGACTGCCAACCCCTCTGTGAAGGCCGCAGTTCTCTCAGGGAAATGAGCGTGCACACAGGGTCCTTATTTTGGAAATTAAAGATTACTTGCGCACCGCACTCTGGCTCCTGCAGAAAGCAGGGAAAACTGCCAGCACACACCTTCACCTGTCCAGGAAGATGACGTCACACGAAGGGGGCTGGCCCATTGGTTCTAAAGGAATACAGGAACTAAATCACGTCACATAGTTCATCCCCAACAGCAAAGGCAACATGCTTTCATATTTTGTCCCATAAAAGGCATTGTTTTGGGCTCTGGGTTTATAAGAAAGACTAATAATCATCCACCAAGGGGTTTACTGTCTATGTGAGAGAGAGACAGAATACCTGTGTATTTAGTTACACACACACATACACATATACACCTCCCCCCCCATAGATACCTGTATGCATGTAAGCCGTGACTTCTGTTCATTGGGAGGTCAATAAAAACATAGAAAAAGATCAATATACTCCATTGTTTGATACTGTGGTATTAGTCCAGAGATGCCTTCATAGATACAAATCACTTATATTTAATCCTAGCAGAATTAAACTGTGTGAGTCACTCTTTTGCCAACTACATTGGTGACCCCGCAACCCCCACTGACTAGATAAAACACCAGCTCTTTGGGACTGGGCCACAGGATCCCTGCAGGTCTGGGACCCCTCCTCTTGCCACCATGTGGCCTGTAATTTTGTGACTATTCTGCAGGAGTAACTCTGGTGTTCTTACTTCTTACATCCATTGCTTCTTTGTGTCATTAACTCCGACTTCTCCAGACTTGGTTCAGGGGTAATAATTTCTATAGGGTCCCACCATTTAGGAAGCCTACCCTAGATCTCCTCCTGCCGATGCTTCTTCCACTGCCTTCTTCATCATCCCAAATTTGAGCACTCCTCTAGCATAGCATGAAGCTCTGTTCACCTCGGTAATTTCCTTGAGGCAAGGCATATGGACGGACATTTTATCATCTGAGCTCCCAGGACCTGAAACTGGCCTGGATCAAGTTGGGCATCCCATAGACATTGTACTAAACAATGTATCATCTGATCTCTGCATCTAAAAGGTAGCCATGGACAAACAGGCCAGAACCATACCCAAACCAAACCACAGCAAATGCCAGTAAGGCATCCCAGGGTAGTTTCTAAGACTGTAGTGTAAACTATTCCCCAAATAACGACAGCTGTCCTAAATCTAATGTTATTTTTGTTTGTTTGTTTTTTTAAACAAACTTCTGGCATGCATATAGTTTTTTGTAACATGTTTAGTTGTCTGGAAAACCACAAGGGTCTGTGCAGAATAAGAAAAATGTTCCAGAGAAAGTTAGCCACAGAAGTATTTCTGGAATATTCTCTCAAGGTGCAATCATCTGCCTTAAGGATACACAACATACACACTTGAGCTGCTGGAACATCCCGCCCCACACCACACTGCTCCCATGGTGAGCCAACAGGTAGAGCCATCTATGGGAACTCGGGCACAGAGGAGTAGGGGTCCCACGAGTGCTATTTCCAGCTAGCGTTATCTGGCTGGATTATGTTGTGGATTTCAGTGAATTTCCTAGTTGTGATTTTCACATTCATGTAGACATAATTTATGTCTACTTAAAATGATAGGAAGGAATAACACTCTTTGGAGGAAATGGAATTTGCCAGATTCGCGGGGCTTCTTTGGTGATGTCTGTATAAGACCTGGAGCAGAGTTTTCAACCTTGCCAAAGGTGACGTTTTGGACTGGATCATGCTTTGTTGTGGGGCTGCCCTGCACACTGCAGGATGGTTAGCAGTACCCCTGGCCTCTACCCACTAGGTGCCAGTAGTCACTCTCCCCTCCACAGCAGTTGTGACAACAAAAAAATGTTTACAGATATTGTCAAATATCTCCTGGAGGACAAAATTGTCCCCTGTTGGGAGCTATTGCTCTAGAGATTCAGAGATGAGGCCAGGTAACTGCTGGAAATGGGGGAAAGTAAGTCACTTTCTGGAAGTCATGGATGGGTGTTACGAGGAGCTGAAGGGAGAATCCTTTTGCTAAAATCTCCTGATGTCTATTCTGTACTTCTCACATTGCCTCAATAACCTCATAAGCTCCTGGAACTTCATGCCTCATGGGCTTTTGGAGGCTTTTGTGTGATTAGAGGGGAAGATGAGGGATGTGATTTGGTGTAACTGACATAATACAAATTGCTTGTCAAATTTCCTCTCTCCCTTGTCTGCAGAGTGCAACGAGGAAAACATGTACGCAGAGAAAAATAAATGTCTAAACATGCATTGGCACTAACTTTCAACCTGACAATGAAAATGTACGATTGGCTGAACGTGCTCTGATAACTCCTCAGCAGCAAGGAAATATCACCATCCCCATGGAGACACTGGTGAGCCCTTGACTTGAGACCACTCATGAGGCGTGTCTAGTGCCTGTCCCTGCAATGGAGGTGTAAGTGACTATTCCTTCCCTACAAGGCTTCCCGAAGTGCCTTCAAGTCTGGAACTACTACCATTGTCATGACATGTGTATGGTATGTGTTCAGTGAATAACTGGGTTCTATACCACTTGTGTGAAAGTCATATAAAAAGTGCTTTTCCTTAAGAAGGAAATATCTCACCATTTATACATTCTGGTAGTTAGTCATTTCATTTAAATATTAAACTTGTAAGTCACAAGCAACTCACTGTCTTAGTGAGGATATATACTGTTTTCTCCACGTTGTTACTGCTAACAAATAATAATGGAGATATTTCCAGTGCCAGACTCACAGCAGGGCCCAACAGGTTTTAATGGAAGAGTCTAGTGAGTTGAACAGAGTACCACTTCAATGATCTATTCTTAGAAATTTATTTTTAAAATGATTTAGACTGTAGAAATTTGTACGTAGTTTTTAGTCGCTGGAATTTGAACTGGATGCTTTTTCTTCTTCCCTTCCTACCAATCTCTGATATATTTCCTTCCACTTTTGAGCCAAGTACTTTCTCCACCTGGGTCTGCTGGCCTCTGTGCCTTTAGACCAAGAGTCCATGCACACTTCCTTGCAAGAAACACACTCAGAGGTACCCAACATCTTGGGTCCCAGTGGAAAACAGATCCAAGGAGATACCAAGTTGTGTTACATGTTTCCCTTTGTTTAATGCTGGTTCTTATATTTTCCACGATGCTTTCCTTCATTATTTGTACTAGCCTGGGTATGTAATACCAGAAGGAGAAAAACCTACTGTAGATAATTTTCTCCAAATGTTTAGTTTTATTACAACTGCAACTAAAAACTAATTTATTATTTTATTTTTTTTCCTTTTTGTCTTTTTTACTGACCAGTAATGGGATCGCAACCCTCGGTATTGCGCCCGCACCATGCTCAGCCAGTGAGCAGGAACCGGTCTCCACATGGGATCCGAACCCTCAGTGGGAGCGCCGCCGCGTTCCCAAGCGGCGCACTCTCCAGTGCGCCACTGGGCCGGCCCTAAAAACTAATTTAAAATGAAGTATATTTTACAATCAGAGCTCTGTTACATTATAATTTTCACATATATCCCCACCCAGAGACTGACATACAAGCAGACAATGGCCAGACCACATACAAAATTACAATGTTGACTTCCAACCTGCAGTAACCTGCCTAGGAAACCCACCCCTTATCTACAATAAACAGCCCTGGAAGACGGCGGACTGTAAGTCAGTCTTGCAGGGAGCTCGATTGCTATCTCTAGCAACAATTCAAAACTTCTGTAACAATTGGCCCCAAATGGCCAGAACTTGATTAATAACTGACAGCTTCTCTCATTTTTGTCCCTACTTCCAACTTAGGACTAACCATAGAAAGCCAAATGTATACTTGTAACCAATCAAGTACATAACTTGAAGGCTGCCCCACTTCAAGTTGGCCAATCTGTAGCTTCCCAGGCCATCAGCCTTCAATCAGGGCACACCTGAAGCCTTCCCTTTTTGCCATTATATTTGTTACCACTCCTCTGCCTTTGAGTCTCTGCCAAAATACAAGGGATGGTGGCTGACTCCTATAACAAGTTCAGAATACGTAGCCTTTGCTTTTCTCATTTGGCTGGTGTTCATTTATTTCTACCTCTACCAGCATGAGAACTTGTGCATTCTTAAGTAAATTGCTCACACTGGATGGTGGCTTTCCTTCTCAAGGATTTCAAAGAGGCTGTTGATTAAAAAATACTGCCATCTCTAGGATGGAGCACAGTTACCCAATGGCCAGAGCGCCAGTTGGCATCCATGAAGAGTAGAACATACAGAGAGATATAAGAGCCCATTGAAATCGAAGAGAATTTTGGATGAGGGACCAGCAATTTAGCTATGCTGGAATTAAGCTTGGGCAGTGAGCATGTGAAAATGGAGATGTGCTCCCTGGTTAATTTTACTAATCTTGTAGGAATTTCAGATGAACTGACAAGAACCTTGGACTTCACTGACAAGAGCTTTAACTTCACTGTAAGCTATTCATTCAATCTCATGCATCTGGAGCTTCTCCTGGCCCTGTCGACATCTCTTAGAAAGGGAGGCATAGAAAAATATGGACATTTGACACTAACAAGTAAATCTGTAGTCTATCTGAAAAGTTCTTCTAATAACTGGGAAATCAGAACTGTAAGAGATTTTTTTTATGAGAGTTAAATCATTTTCCCCTACTTTTTTAGAATTACATTTTTTTTTATCTATAGATCCTGTAATGCCTGTTCTCTATGAACCTAAAGCATGAATATATACTGGTTTTTCATTCAACTAATATATACTGATAGTCTGGCATTTTGTTGGACTTGGACTTACTTAAAAGACAAATAGGAGTGACATGGTCAGACCTGTGTCCCAGCGCAACTGAGAATAAACATTCAAATAAGATTAGATTTTAAAAATACTCAATATTTGTTTATTGTTTCTTCATGACTTAAAGCTGTGTGTTTCATAAGCATTGTCATGCTGTTGTGTTTATCTTCTGTGGAGCCCACAGCACTTAAAGCCAGCACTGTAATACCAGTGTTTGTGAGTGTATCAGTGTGGGATCAAATGGGCCAGTGCCCAGTCTCCAGCTGAATGACCCACTCCCTGGCAGCAGATCCAATCGCACTTTCACACCACGTTGAAAGGGTGTTGTTGAGTGTGGGTGCACAGGTGGGGACACTGGAGCCCAACTGCTGTTAAAGTTAAATGAAAGTGAACATGAGATGATGAGTAGCTTTGTTTTACTTGTTCTGTTTCCTCTCACTATCATCTGGCTCCCTGTCCACGGTAACAGAGCAATTTTCAAGATGCCTGTATCCCTTCAGTCCACAGAGACCTAAAACTATGTACCCCCTCCAACTCAACTCCTGCCCCACCCCTCCACAACTGGACAGATTTACATGCACCTCTGTCTTCATTAGCATCACTTAATGATTCCACTGTCCTCATTAACATCACTTACTATTCTGGGATATTCTTGTCAGGGCAAGACACTTGTGCAAAGACCCATCAATTTCAATGTAAACTATCAAAAGATGGTTTGTGCACTAAGACACTTTAAATTCCTGTTTCTACCAGTCCTGAACTGTGGCAAGTCCCAGCATCGAAAGACCTGCCTTAAGCCAGGCTTCGCACTCTCAACAACATCTTACCTCACTGCTCCGAGGCACTGCTGCCTTGAGTGGTGTCCTGTCTCACCGTGGTGAGCAATCAATTCAACTTTGCTTTGGCAGCAGGTGATATTTATGATATCTAGGGAGCCAGCCTTGCACTATTAAGGATCTTTCTTTCATTAGAAATTCAAGCAGAGGGCCGGCCCGGTGGCGCACTGCTACAGTGTGCTGCTTGGGAGCGCGCCGGCGCTCCCGCCGAGGGTTCGGATCCCACATACAGACCGGTTCCCGCTCACTGGCTGAGCGAGGTGC
>NW_007726505.1:122946-124368 GCF_000696425.1 Galeopterus variegatus
AGGGTTGCGATCCATTGCCGGACACGAAAAAAGACCAAAAAAAAGGAAAAAAAAAAAAAAAGAAATTCAAGCAGATAAGGGCAGTTGAGGTAGCTGATCTTTTGTGTTGGCCCTTCCTTGGTTATGCTATAAAAATTATTATTTAATGCTTAAGGTTTGTATATTTTCATTAATAAGGTATTATTCTTGGTCTGTGCCCTAATGCTTCTTTTCCCATGAGTTGATTTATTCTTTTGTATTAGAATAAGCAAGAGTCAAATAGGGCAGCAGCTAGTTCAAGCTTTAGATTTAATCAGAGTCTCTTGAGTATATGACTTAATGTCGGCAATTTACTTAAAGTTGCAAAGAGAAATTAGAATAAAAAAAGAATGACAGGCAAAAATGACTTGCTATAAGCTTACTGCTAGGTCCAGACAACCTCAGATGGTCCATCAATCTGGTCTCATTTGAAGTTTAAACTGAAGGTGCGTTTCTCTTTTAATAATTTTCCCCCGAGACTTTGATGTTTTTGTAAGTGGAGGCAAGCTTATCAGAGAAGTTTGAGAAAGGAGGGAAAAAAAAATGCTTAAATGGGGCCATGTTTCAATGTCTGTAGGAAGAGGTTGAGCCCTTTGGTATAAAGCAAAGCACATTCAGTACCAAAGAATGAATTCAACTACATCAGATAATGCACCCAAATCCTTCCAGAGAATCCTCATATCAAAGGATTTTCCTAAAGATATACTTCTGACCTTAGATTTTTCATGGTTCACTGGAGACACCAAGACATGGCCCTTTTCTGGCATGCACCATTTAGACAGTGCAGCGTTAATGGCCTATCAAGGAGACGGCACTGTCACCTCAAAAGATACAACCCTGCAGAGGGTGTGTGTGTCCCAGGTCACAAAATGTATTTGATCTCCTTTGTGCTCATGTGTTTGAATTTGTTTGAGATAAGCTTGTTTTGGTAATTAAGGTCTAGAGTTCTTGGCCATTTTTCCCTCTTAAAATTAAGAAGAAAAAAACAGGCTCTCACTTTTTATCAGGCCAGCACACGTGGAGGAGAATGTAACTACAGCTGTTGTGTCGCTGCAGACCGCTTTATACTGCCAGCACCTTGCTTCACTGCTCCACTGCTGACCAGTGGGCTTCTTGGAAGAACAGCAACGTGACGTCCCAGTATAAAACCTGCGCCAAAGGAGTAAGTTTCCTTTTGGGAAAAATCAAGCATCTGCATAAAAAAGATTTGTGCCTACAATAAAATTTTTTAAAAAATATAATTTGAAAAAAAAGGCTTCATCACAATAGGCTGGAGATAACTTCAAATATACTGAAAATGTTTAATCTCTTTCTCACAGAACAGAGGCCCTGCATAACCCTAGCCTGGGAGCCTCCCCTGATCCAAGAGAAGTCCATGCAAATGTAAGCAAGCAAGCAGCACGT
>NW_007726505.1:124996-126446 GCF_000696425.1 Galeopterus variegatus
CCTGGGAGCCTCCCCTGATCCAAGAGAAGTCCATGCAAATGTAAGCAAGCAAGCAGCACGTGCTACGAGGCACGACAGCGGTGACAGCAGAGAAGGGACTCGACGCCTGCCATGCTCCAAGCACCAGTCCAAGTCCTCTATACGTCTCCATTTACTTCTCACAACAGTCCTAGAAGGTCAGCATTATTGTTCTCTCCATTTTAAACATGAAGAAATAAAGACTTAAAGAAGGTAAGTAACTTGCTCACAGGATCAAGCTGCCCAACACAGCAGAAATACAAGGTAACTGCGGGGACGTTTTCTCAAAGGAATATTAGAGACAGAGAGTCAGAACACAGTCCCTGTCACCTTCATCAGTGGTCCCTCAACTTGTAGTCCAGGCACACTTGGGTCACTCCCTCCCCTGCCCTGGTCTCATGGCTGGTCCCAAGGCTTCCCTCCCACCCCCACGAATCCCCCACGAATCCTGTCCCCAGCTTCTCCTTGACGACGGCCCTTGTTCTTTGCCTGGCACTGCTGTAAGCGAAGTGTTAGAGCATTTTCTCTATAAAAGTTGAAGGCTTGCTACAGAGTTAGCATAATTTAACATTTTCTAGATGATCTGGAGTCTTTCTGGGAGCATCATTTATTTTTCTGTATTATAATAACATTCTCATAGAGCCTTTGTCCCACACTCAGTTGTCCTAGATAGTTCTACACTTATGTTTAGATGAAGAGTCTTTACATGTCTGTCCTCTCCTACTGCCTGTTTATTTTTGGTTGACTACTTTTAATACACTCTGTAATGTCAGACATTAGGCTGAGAGCCTTGATATGCTTTCTAGAGCAATGCATGGGCTTCCTGACAGTGATGTGTCCGGCTGATGCTTAGCAATGTTAAGGGTCACATTCTCCACCTGTCATGGGAACACCTGCCTGATGTCTGGAAAGACCTAGATCTCTTTTTTATACCACAGGCTTGATTGAGGAATGAAAAAAGAAAAGAGTTCTGAGAAAATGGGGTTAAGGACATAGGAACTGAATGCGCAAGACAACCTAAGCAAGTTCTGCAGAGATCTTGAATGGACCCACCACACTGACATAAAGATTACTTTCAACTTAAAAGAAGGCTTTTCTGAGTTTCCCTTACTGACTAAAGGTAGAGCTTTCTGAGAATAAAGCTGCCATAAATCCCTTCTGGGGAGCTCCCAGCCAAGAAAGAGACTGACCCACAGCACGGGGTGAGAAATTCCTTAAACAGACTTTATCAGAAGCTGCATACCTCCATTTATTTCCTCTTGACATCTGTTTTCAATAGAAGCCCTCTAACCCCCCACCCCTTTCCCCTATTAAGCTGACATTATAAACCATCACTCCTAGTTGTGCAGTAAATTACTCATTACTGATTATTCCTACATGCATATGAATCAACCTCGTCTTTTCTCCTGTAAACCTGTCTGTTGTCTATTAA
>NW_007726505.1:127468-128548 GCF_000696425.1 Galeopterus variegatus
CAGAGCTGGGTTGCTGCGGAAGTAAACTGTGCCTGGTGCTGCTGTGCTAAGTGGTCTTTGGCTTTAGGGATAAAAAATACAGGTAGAGAGGAACAAGGGACAGAGAGAATAAACTGCTACTGGCCTACACCTGAGATTTTTGTGAATGGCGATGGTGATAGGAACCATGGTGGGGACTGCCACTAGCCACACAACCAGACAGGGTAAACTCACGGTAGGATATCTGTGTGTTGAGGACAGGGGAGGTCAACCTGCAATACCAAGTTGGATTTGAGCTGGTTTCCTGGCTGCAGAAAGAAGTGGGCTTCCAGGGGCACAGCACACATGGTGGTGTGGATTCCCAGATACCTCACTCATGAGTATTGAGTTCCAGTTGGTCTTGCGTGTATCTGGTCATGCTGGGACCTGGACTATGGAGGTCGGGTGAGGATCTCCCACTACTGGGCCTTTTTTTTGCTAAATACACACTTGATCAAAATTAAATTTTTGAACAATGTCTTTCATTTCGAAGAATAAATCCTTCACATTTCAGTATTATTAGTGAACCTTCTTTGAAACTGAGAATCAAAATAAATGCCTGGCATTGAGTCGCAGCACTTTGTATGGTACCTTGAAGATAATAATCACTCAGTTAATGCTCACTGACTGAATTAACTTAGATGATTTTTAAAGAAATACTGAAAAATGAGATGTAGGATAAATACATTTAAATTAATCTGGGGAAATTTTTTAGTTTTATTCCTGTGTGTAGAGTGTCATAGTATCTCATACAACTCTTATAACTTATTTCAAAATAATAGCACAGTTGCCCCTCCAAATTGCTTATGTATTTTAATTCATGGATTCATTGCACAACCTGGATGGCACGTGATTGAGTTTTGAAGGTCTTAAAACCTTTGCAAATAAGAACTTGCGGGCTAGAAAGAAATAGCCCCGTATGAGAGAAAACGGCAGCATCTTTCCTAAGAGGAAATGGCTAATCTCGTGACAGCTAACACATGACAGCATAGATATGTGATGTCAATCTAGACCAGGCATCAGAGTCACCTGGGAGGCTTCTGAAGACAGACAGATGCTCAG
>NW_007726505.1:128935-141169 GCF_000696425.1 Galeopterus variegatus
TCCTACATGCATATGAATCAACCTCGTCTTTTCTCCTGTAAACCTGTCTGTTGTCTATTAACTCACAGCTCCCTCTTTCCCCACCATTAGGACATGAGTTGGTGGAGGAAAAGTCTGAAGTCTGGACCTGGGTGTGCAGGGCCTGCGCTGCTCAAGGTAGTAAGTTTAAAGGAGGGTATATTGGTTCATTTAATGGAGTGGGTTGTGTAGACTGTCAATGCTGCAGAGCTGGGTTTCAGCTGTGAGCAAAGAAATGTGAAAAAACTACTGGGAATTTGGAGGCAGAGCCACCATGATTTCCCATTTCATGTGAGTCACATAAATATCTGAAAACAACTGGGGATAAAAATCACACTGCTTATAAAAACTCCTATGAGATACTAAGAATGAGAAAATCATTCACCCATAGCCAACTAAAATTCAAAAGAATGAAAAAATGTATTCAATTTATAAGAAAAAGTATCACAGAAATGTGAAGTATGCATAAAGCAAATGTACTTCATAGGGCCTGGTTTTACAAAGCCTTGCAGTTTCAAATATTGACCTTGCAAAGGACAGGAAATTTTCCTCAGGTTATAAAGTCTCTGGTGTAAGATAAAGAATTGTAACACAGCAAGGTTGCTGGCTCAAAGATAGACAGGTTAGTGATTGATATGTACAGATACTGGGAAATTGCTGTAAGAAGAGAATGTTTGCTAAGATCAAGCTTTTGTTGGTGGATCAACTTAACTTCTTGAAAGCTGCATTATGGAATGTCTACTGTTAAACTTGTTAAACTGTACTTAGAAAAAACCCCACCTATGTTCTCTTCCTGTAACTTCCTGGTCTGGAGAATAAATGCAGGAAGAGAACCCCAATTCATGGTTAATTTCCCAAATGGAAGAAATGCCTCTATTTTGAGGGTTCTGGGAGATTAACCCCTTTTGGGGGCTTCTCACTGCTCAGAAGAGATGGGCTTTGAGTAATCTTTGGTGGCTCCATCACTCAGGGGAAATGGGGTGACAAATCCATGGGAGGCAAAGCAACACAGAAACTCTCTATCATATAATGTATGTATGTACATATATACACACACATATTTATTATTATAATTGTGTTAAATGCTATCTAGAATTTTTAAAAAAGGTGGAAGTAAAATGATTTTCCTTCAAAATAAGGTGAGCTTGACTACAAGGTGTCTCTAATGGTCCTCTATCAATTAGATTTATATCTTCTGGAAGCATTTGCCTCCCTGCAGGCCATTTTCACTTCTAAGTGTTTGACAAAGTCTCCTGCTAAGATCTGCACATGGCTGAATACAAGGTGTCTCTAATGGTCCTCTATCAATTAGATTTATATCTTCTGGAAGCATTTGCCTCTCTGCAGGCCATTTTCACTTCTAAGTGTTTGACAAAGTCTCCTGCTAAGATCTGCACATGGCTGAGAAATGGAAGATAAATCCACAGCCAGAGCATCTGTGTGGGTGGTGGCAAGGGGAGGTAGGTACACCTGCTGTGTTTATAAAGGTACTAATAAGGAGGCATTTCCATTCACATTCATTATAATGTAGTCCATGGATAAGTCACTCGGCGCTTCACACATGGATTCTTAAAACAATTTCTGCCACACGGAAAACTGAACAAGACAGAATGACTAGGCATGTTTCTTGTCCACAGGGATTGATCACATCCTAGAAGTGATATAACAAGGGACGGCTATGCATACATACAAATCACTTGACAGATGCCCATCCAGAATAATGAGTCTAAGGAAATAAAGTAAAACAAATAATACCCCAAAAGAGTCTAGATCATCAGATGGAAATCTAGACTTCTCATTGGTTTCAACCAATTGACCCTCTCCCAACCCCTCATGTTTTTTCCTGGGGTGGATAAACAGCCAGGATACCTCAACTATAGTGCAGAATAGGCTGATGTTTAAGTATTGTTCTTAAAACATGTAAGGTGGGAATTAAAAGTACGTTACGATATGACCTACAGGTCATCCTAAAATTATTTGAACATATGTGGTCTTATATTTTTCAGTAGCACTCACAGAAACAAACAATATTATCTCTTGCCTTCTTTATTCAAAAGTGAAAAAGAAGAAGAAAATTATGTAGGAAACCTGTCTTTGGTTAATGAGCAAAAAAATGCTTGTCTACCTGTGGCTAGGCATTTTATTTTAAGATGAGGCTTCCTGTAGATGTTTCTGTATTTAGAGAATTAACAAAATTGGACTATGACTTTAACTATCCCTTTTTTTCTCTGATGACACACGGATTAATATCTCCCTCCTGAGCTCCAAACTAATATTTTCAGCTTCCTATTTAACATATCTCCTTTCATGTGTAATGTGATTTCAAACTTTCATTCCAAAATTGAACTCCTGATTCTACGAGCCCCTCCCTGCCTTTGTCCTTTTCCTAATTGCAGCGTTTCGTACTCCATCTCAGCAAGGCCTGCTGGTTTCACCTTCAAAATACTTTTCCCACCCCCTCTGCTATAGCCCTGGTCCAGGCCAGCATGCTCTCCCCCACTAGACTCCTAAAATCATGCCCTCACGGTTCTCCCACCTTCCCCATAGTTTAGTCTCCGATAGCAGCCAGAGCCAGAGAGAACTTTAAGTAATATAAATACAATCATACTCTCTCTTGCATAAACCCTCAGGGAAAAATCCAAATTCCTTAACCTGGCTTAAAGGCATCCCTTGCTCACCATCAGCATCTCTGACTTTCCTCTGCCTCATTTACTGGCTGTAACAACATTGACCTTGTCCCTCTTTTTGCCACATGCCAAGCTCCCTCCTGCACAAAGGTTTTTTGTCCTCACTATTCCTATTGCTCAGAAAGCTCTTCCTCTAGGTGGCTTAATGTCTGGCTACTGTCCATCACCCAAGACTCACCTCCTCATCGAGCTTTTTGACTGCCACAGTCCTGACTGCCACACTCCACGTTCCTCTGCCCTTGCCACTCTCTAATCCCTTATCCTACCTTATGCATATGCAAAGCAGAAAGTCAACATTGTTTGCTTACTTTTGAGACTGTTTTCACCATTAGACCATAAACTCCAGGAAACAGAAACTTCGATGTTGCACTGTGATTGGCACATCATGTGCACTGAGTAAATACTGGTCAAGTGAATGAGTGAGGAGATAAATTAATTCCACATCTGCAAAGTTTATCAACAAGGATAAAATTAAAATTATGCTAAACCCTTGAAATACCAACTATTTCTTATTACAATATCTTGGCAACTGTATTAAACAATTACATTAGACTTTTATGGTAGGAGAGCTGAATTGTGAAGCTTCCAGTCTGAAAGCTAAACTTTATATTTAATTAGTCTCCAGGAATTTTTAAACACTGCAGTCATTGTCCCAATAATGATACTCTATATGTGGATAAGAAATTATGATCTAGCATAAAATTCGTGCTGTAGTCTTAATTAGCTTCGAATGTAATCCTTAAATCTTGCCTGGAGTTTCACACTGTGCAGTTGGCTGCCTTTCTCCTTGTGGTAAGCTCCCTCTAGGGAACTGCAGCTCAAAAATGGCATGTGCAGAAATGGCTTGTGAGAGCCAGAGCTAATTCATCAGAGGAGCATGTTCTCTAATGTTAACCCTCGGCTATGTCGGAACACCACCAAGATCATAACTATACAGTCATGTGCTGCATAACGACATTTCAGTCAACAACAGATCACATATACAGCAGTGGCTAAACCATGTAGCCTACGTGTGCAGTAGGCTATACCACCTAGGTCTGAGTAAGTGCACTCTCGGGTGTTCTCAGAACAACAAAATCACCTAATGATGCTTTTCTCCACCACCAAGATCATAACTATACAGTCATGTGCTGCATAACGACATTTCAGTCAACAACAGAGCACATATACAGCAGTGGCTAAACCATGTAGCCTACGTGTGCAGTAGGCTATACCACCTAGGTCTGAGTAAGTGCACTCTTGGGTGTTCTCAGAACAACAAAATCACCTAATGATGCTTTTCTCAACATGTATCTCCGTCATTAAGTGACTCATGACTCTAATCTGTCAGTGTCATGCTACCTTGGGGTGGTGGTCTCCAAATGCAGCCCAGTGGGCCACGTGAAGACTAGCTAAGGAGATGCAGGGCTTGGGGTTTTAAGGAAATCCCTTTTTAGGCCTTCAGCTTCCCTATGCATTCTTACAACAAAACTGATCTGCTAGAAAATGTGTTTGTATCCTCTTTCACGGTTTCCCTTCTCTCGTTTTACAAAATCAAGTCAATTCTCTCTCTGCTCCAGAATGGGAAATATTCTCTCAGGTACTGCAAGATACCGCTGTCCGGGTCAAGAAGGAAACAACTCTAATGAGGGGAGATTCGTCTTTTTTTCAACAAGGTAGTTTCCAGTCCTTTAGCTTTGACAACAACTGACAACTGAATCAAGTTGTCAGTTAACAGATAATTAAAAATAACTTCTGATGACAGATCCCAATGAGATTTTTGAAATAAAATGCATAGGAAGTTCAAAGAGTCAAGTGGCATTGCTAACAGAAAGTCCTTCTATTCCTTTCACCTTGTATATGGGAGTGATGTTTCCCAGTATTTAAATCTATAAAAATAAGACAAAACAAAAAATGAGACTAGAATGATTCTGGACCCTATTTATTTGAGCAAAGTAATATTCATTTTTGAATGTATGAATTGACTGGGAAACAACGGCTCATCCATCTAAGAAATGCATTTCCAATGCAATTTTACTTTTTATATTTAATGATTTTAATCAAGATTTATGACATACATGTTATTTTGATCAATTGTGCTCTATTAATAACCATAATAACTTAATCCATTAGAAAATTTTAATTTAAGGCCTAATACCATAAGAAGTATTAAAAATTAAATTTTAATTTGTATATATTTTGTTTGCAGAGAGAATGATCAATAAGAGACTTTAAAGCATAAAATACATTAATAAGGATAAAATTTTAGGGGACGTGGAAACATCACATGTTTAAGGAGCAAAAGGAATTATATAGAATTTCCAACATTAATGAAGAATGTGCTCACGTATTATTAAAGAGTATGATGATGGATATTAAACACTATAGTATTCAGATTTCTTAGATATATTTAAAAGAGAGACGTGTCAGCTTTATTTTTAAAATGTCACACAGGAAACTATATTCTTGGCGACAATTAAAATTTAAAAATGTAACGGGGAGTGGGGAGGGGTGGTAAATAGCTTTCCAAAAGTCTTTTAGAAAGTTAGTGAGCAAAAATAAATTACAGACCTCTGCTCTCAACAATGCTGCTAATGAGTCACAATCACTGATTCTGTCCATGAACTGACACAGACCTTCTCCAGCCCAGGCATGGTTGGGAGTCACGGGAGGTCTGGAACAGGGTTCCTGCTTTCAAGGAGACCAGACCCAGGAGACACAAGGAACAGCATACAGGGACTTCAGAACATCAGGGAACTTGAGTGTGGGAGGTGGGGCTGGTTGGGAGGGGAAATGGGGCCTTTCTCAGGCACTTACAGGCAGAGCTGAGGCCGGTGCGTCCACTGCCATTTCATTCCACTTTTCTCCCAGTGTGGACAGCAACTTGTTTCAGCCCAGTTAGGGGGTGATTCTTGTGCACATATGTGAGCCCCCTCTTTTCTACATTTAAAAATAAGGAATCTCACATGACTTTGAATTTAGAAAGAAAACTAAGCAGAGACTAGAATCTAGTCACTGGGTAACTGAGCAGAGACTAGATAACACATGTAGACTGAAAAGCCTGAACCTGGAGATTTTGAAACAAATCAGAGATTGGCTCCTACCAGCCCTGGGTCAGAAGGGGAAATGGGTCAGAGTGGAAGGATGAGGAGAAACAGAAGTCACCAGAACATATGTCTCTGTGATTGGGGTGCATTTCCCCAGCCTTTCTCCCCTGGCATTCCGTAAGGGATTCCTGGAATCGATCACCTGTTCTCCCAGAGGATATGACTAGAGTGGGCATAAAACTGTCTAAATCCCCTACCCCAAGCCTGGGTATATCCGGTTCTGTCAACTCCACAATTTAAAATCATCCCTCTTTCTCTTACCAAAGCAAAACAGAAATGTAGTATTGGTTCCTAAAAATTCAGCAGACTACTTACAGGAAAGTAACGACTTCAGCAAATTTATAGTGAAATCTGGATACATTTCAATCGCACTGTTCCTATCTAGACTGATTCTTACTCTAGTCAGACTAACTGGGATTTCAGGCACTTGTGTATGATTTTATTTTATTTTTTTGCATCTAGTTCAAGCCGGTTCCCCAGCTTCCTCCCCTGGGAGCTGGTGGTTTACAGATCAGCCAGTGGCTGGAGGGGTTGTGGCTGTTACTGCTACTGTACTGTCTCTTGTCTGCAGTTTTCCTGCTTCCCCAGCACTTCTCTCCAAAGACTTGCTCCCATTCCAACACTCCCAAATCCTCCACTCCACCCCTACCTCAAGCCCACGGGGGGGGGGGGGGGGGGGGGGGCCTTTGGAGCCAACTGGGAAACTGAAAAGCAGAGGTGCTAGAAGTGCTGCTTGGAGCCAAACTGGGAAGAAGACAAAGCCAGACTGAGTCCCTTCCCTCTTACACCTAATTACCGTGGATGCAATCATGTTTACACATATGAGGTCACTTACCATTTAAGACGGGCTTTGTTGCAAATTGCACTTAATTACTGAATGCTCAGTCTTCATTGTTTGTTGCTCACAGATCATTACTATCGGGGGGGGGGGGGGGGGGGGGGTGGCCTTTGGAGCCAACTGGGAAACTGAAAAGCAGAGGTGCTAGAAGTGCTGCTTGGAGCCAAACTGGGAAGAAGACAAAGCCAGACTGAGTCCCTTCCCTCTTACACCTAATTACCGTGGATGCAATCATGTTTACACATATGAGGTCACTTACCATTTAAGACGGGCTTTGTTGCAAATTGCACTTAATTACTGAATGCTCAGTCTTCATTGTTTGTTGCTCACAGATCATTACTATCAATGGAGTAGGACAGTCACATGCTTACAATTTAAAAGACTTATCCAGAGGAGCCCCTCTACTTTGTAATTCAAATCTCTTTAGTTAGTTCTAATCCTTTACCGGATGGAAAAGTAGCTAACTGAATAATTCCTTTGCTTTCCCCTGTAAAGACGCTTTAGAAACAATACTCCTTTTTCTTTATTCAACAAATATTGGCGAATATTTATCACCTGCCCTATCTCTTTTATCCAGTACTCCTTCTCTCCTAGAAGATTAACATTGAGAATCGGTGAGAATGGAATACAATTTCAACATCGTTCTTTTGTGTAAGTGAGCTGTCACAGAAGGTGACACTTAATGCTGGTATGTACAGTATTTGGCCAATTAAGTTCAATGCAGAGAATAGAATTACCCCTTGGGTCTCCCACTGTCTGTCATTCCTTAGTTTGGTAGGGTAGCAAACTGTTAAAAAAAGCAAGGCCAAAGACCTGATCTTCAAGAGGACCGATTAGCTTCTCCCAATACCCGACGGGGCCTCCATACCAAATCCCAGAGTCATCCTGCACACAATGTGTGCTGTTACTCAGGGGAGGGAAGGGTACGAGATGTTGGCCCTTCTGAAAATTCCTGTCACAAGATTCAAAAGCAACTCAAAGCATGCACTGCCTTGCATTCCCTCTGCATACGAAAGAGAACCCATTTTTGAAATCATTCAGGCATAAGGTATAAGGTACAGCAAAGAATAGTATATTTGGGAAGTGATAGGTAGCTTTAATTTACAGAAAAAGTAGCTTGCAGAATGTAATGGTAATACCCTAGCATTTTTTTGAGAATGGTTGAGGTAGGGTTAAATCTTGAAGTATTAGCTTACTTAGTTTCACTTATATTTCTTCTCCTTTGCTTGCATTCTTTCCTTCTTTAACCAACACCTAAGCAGAGACTCAACCTCAAAGGAGCCATGGGCAAAAGTACCAGAAGGTATATATGATGCTGCTTGAAGCATCAGGGTTGCAGGTTCCAAAGACTGATGCTGTGGGAAAGTGGTACTAAAGGAAGAATGGCACTCCAACCCTGCGGTCTAACCATGCAGGTCACTTGTTCACTTGTGGGCTTCCTGAATGGCAAGGAACCTAGAAACCAAGTGAGGAAGGAAACCCTGTCCCCATCAAAAGAACTGAGACGTTCCCTGTCGTCTTCTCAGCCCTGAACGCTATTGTCAGGGCTACATTAGCATTTAATATTTTCAACAAACTCTTTAAACCTATCCTTTTGATTAAACTGGTCTTTGAATATAAGGGGATTTACTAAGTAGAAAGTTAAAGTTAGAATCTTTCGCTAAACTGAAGAGGCTCATGATATCTTCAGCTAGTGTATGTTTTAAAAGATTATATTAAAACAGGGGGCTGATAATTAATATTTCTGCTATATACATATATCGCAACAATTTAAGCTTTGTTTTGACTCTAGATATCAATACCAATAATGGCAATGTTGGCTGAAATTGGCTATTCCATTAGAAGCAATTATCTATTGCACATAATAATATAAGGAAGAAGTTTGGATCAGAATAATCTCTAGAGAAATTAAAAATTTTATTTTTACTCAGAGAAATCAAATGTCTCAGAGAAAAATACTTAAATTTGAACTTTGATCATTATAAAATACTTCCGAATTGGAAGAAGATCATTTTCCAGGAGATTAGCAGTGTTTTAAAAAATTTGTGATGGGTCTTACAGACTCTGAATCAGTAGTTTTCAACCTTGTCTATATATTGGAATCCCTCAGGGAGCCTTAAAATAAAAGTGCTAATATCAGAGCATCTCTGGGGACAGGCTCAGGTGATTCCAATGTATATCCAAGGTTAAGATCCATGTTTTCAAAAAAGTCTGCTTGGGTTTTTGTCTGCTTGGGTTTGCATAGTAAAAATAAGTCATGTAGTTTTATTTTTAGGGGTGTGGTGCTGGTGGTGTGTTCAAGGTGAGGAAGGAAGGTGAGGGGAAGAAAGTCTCAATTGTAAAAGATGCTGTGGTACAGGTTATAGCTGCAAACCACTTTAAAATAATTAGGAAAATCTATGTATGACATTGAAAATTTGGTTTATGAAACCACAAAATTATGACTTCAACCTATTATGTATTCAAATAATACTTAATACGTATCTACTAGATGATAGAACGGCCCCATTCTGGGGGTTATAGCAGCACACGAGGAAGACACTTTTCACGCTCCTATGAAGCTCAGATTCTAGCAGAACAATAACTACACAACGTGTATCCTCATCGTCACATTTTCATGATGCTAGGCATAGTCAGAGCTTTCAAAAGAAGAATAACAAGTAAAAATAGAGAAAGATATTGTTCTTATTCCTAAAGAGCTACCAGCTTGGCTGAGGACATAATGTGAATCATTATAGATGTTCATGAGTGTCATACACAACATTCCTTAAGTGCTAAATGTAAGGGGTACATAGACAAGTGTAAAAATGTTCAAATAGGGCAATGCATTAAATATAGAGTACTCACGGAAGCTTTGTGAAAGGATGGGACCTAAATTTATCTTGGAAGATTGGTTAGGAGTGGATAGGACAGGAGGTGAAAGAGCAATTAGCGTAGGGGAAATAGCTGAGGTGATTAAGTTGGAGTGAGAATGGTATCAGCAGAGACTGTGGCAGAGTGCCCAGTTGGAAGGAGTGGTAAGTGTTCAGGATGGATAGAAAGAGTGAAAGTAACATTATTTAAAGCCAGAAAAATTTAGGCAGTGGAATGATCCAAAAAAGTGGCAGCTAAGCTTCACAGTAGAGAGAGAGAGAGAGAGAGAGAGAGAGAGAGAATCTCCTATGGTTCAGAACACTGGCAACTGGCAGCAATGCATAGAGAAATCTCTGGAATCTGTAGGTATTCAGCTTCCTACTCCAACTGTAGTTTAAATACTGATCATGCTTTTGAAACATTTGAACTCAGTTGTAAACTGAATTTAACTGAAGCTGCAACTAAGCTGAATTTAAGTAAAGCCCAGATATAGTTAAAATATACATTAGATTAGTTCAGCCCTCCACCTTAGCAACCCAATAGAAGAAATGGGGTGTTCTTTTCTGGGAGGAGAAATTATCTACTTCAGTCTATTCAAATCCTTTAACACAAAATACCTGGCATACAATAACAGAGCATTGGATGTGCAAAGAAGCAAGAAAATGTGACCCAAAATTAAAAGAAAAGGCAGTCATCAGAGGCAGATCCACAATAATCCAGATGTTAGAATAGGCAGACAGAGACTTCGTCTGTGATTGATATATATGTTTAACTAGTGGAAAAAGGCATAATACAGGTAAAAATGGACATATTCCTCAGAGAAATGGAAACTATAGGAACAACGAAATGGAAATTCTAGAATTGAAAAATACAGTATCATAAATGAAGGATTTAGATGATGACCTTCACAAACAATTGAAAAAAGCACAAGACCACTAGATTTGAATACAGATGACTAGAAAATATAAAAACTAAAGAACAAAGAGAAAACAAAGAATGAAAAATATTAAAAATTTTTTTATTGTAACATAATTGATTGTACATATCTGTGGGGTACAGAGCTGAATATCAGTAGCTGTGAAAAATATGTGATGCTCAAAACAGGATAATTAGTATATTCAACAATATACAATGTAATCGTTTTTCATAGCACTTTACCAGTTCCTCCCTTTACCTCTTTCCCTCCTCATTTCCAACCTCTGGCAATCTCAATTCTGTTCTCTCCCAGAAAGAAAGCGAAGTGAAAAGGGGGTATAAAAAGTATTAGAATAAATAATGACCAAGTTTCTTAAGAGCAAATAGCATAAAAATATATATTCAGGTGAACAACAATAAAATCAACTGACTTCTTATCAAAAGCAATGGAAGCCATAAAACAATGGAATGGTATCTTTAAAGTACTGAAAGAAACACATGGTCATCTTAGAAATCTACTAAGCAGAAATACTACTAATGGTTAGGCAAAATAAAGACATTTTTAGACCCCCCCCAAAAATGCAGAGAAAATTCATCTTCAAAAGACCTGTACTATAAGAAGTACTGAAGGCTTTTCTCCAGGCAGAAGGATACCTATATCAGATTATACAAATTATACTGGATTACCAGGAAGAAATAAAGAGGACCAAAAATAAAATAGAGAAGAGGTCTTAGATACAGCATATAGATCAGACCAGATCCAGGACAGAGCCCTGATATAAAGTGGGGGCAAAAAAATGCCAAAGCAGGGATAGAAGGAGAAGGAAAGGAGTAGGAAAAAATCCAGGAAAGTCTTATTTTAGAAACCATGATATATGAATATTAATATGGGTCAAATGTGTCCCCCCAAAGTTCTAGTGTTGAAAACTTGATCTCCACTCTAACAGTGGTAAGAAGGTGGGATTCCTATCACGATAATTGAAAAGTGGGGCCATTGGGAGGTGATTAACTGTGAGGACTGTGCCTTCATGAAGTGGATGGATTGATCCAGTCATGGAGTAATGGTGTGGGTCTGATGGCTTTATAAGGAGAGCGAGTGAGAAGGTTAGCTCTCTCTTGCTCAGCCTATTCTCACCATGTGACACCCTGGTGGCCATGGGACCCTGGAGAGAGTTCCCACTAAGAAGAAGGCTTTCACTAGATGTGCCCTCTGGACAGTGGACTTTCCAGCCACTGAGCTGTAAGAAATAAACTTTGTTTTCTTATAAATCACTCAGTTTCAGTTATTCTGTTATAAGCAACAGAAACAGACAAATACAAATATACTGCATGCGGCTGGGAGGTCTCAGCATGAGCAGGAGGGAGACACACCTCTTGCACTAAGATGCATGGAGGCTCCTAGGGCCTTAATAAAAACTGTTTTATTGAAAAAAATCAGGCAGCAGAGTTCATTTTGTGTCATTCACATCATGGAAACATGGAATATTACTTAATTGGAGTAGTTTATCGAGGCCAGGGTGGTGACAGTCATGCAGGAGGTGAAGGTGCAGGACATGTGACAAGGGCAGAGTGAAGGGTCCCAGGCAGGATGCTGGGGGTGTGTACTGGACTCGTGCTACCGGCTGAAACACAAAGGTGAAGCTAGGAATAGCAAAGAGAATTCAAGAAACTTCCTGAGGAAGTGTCAAGAAGACATCATGGTGGATTCACTGCATGGGACAAAGAAAAGGAATGAAAAAACCCCAGAGTTTTTGGTCAATTCTACCACTGGGAAAGTGGGGGCAAGTAAAAAATTAGGGTTGGGTTAGGATTTAAGGAGTAAAGAAGATGATAACTT
>NW_007726505.1:141454-143061 GCF_000696425.1 Galeopterus variegatus
AATAGCAAAGAGAATTCAAGAAACTTCCTGAGGAAGTGTCAAGAAGACATCATGGTGGATTTACTGCATGGGACAAAGAAAAGGAATGAAAAAACCCCAGAGTTTTTGGTCAATTCTACCACTGGGAAAATGGGGGCAAGTAAAAAATTAGGGTTGGGTTAGGATTTAAGGAGTAAAGAAGATGATAACTTGAAAGTTTAAACTATTGTGTTTCCAACATTTTAAGAGTTAGAAGGTTGCTCTTAAAATGGACCTGACTCACACAGAAGTTAGAGATATTAATCTGAGTTAATATTCAATTAAAAATTTAATACCACCATTTTCCATTTCATGGGTATAACTTTCTTCTCTGACAGGTAAATTAAACTGTTTGAGTCTCAAGATAAGGACTATGGGAATTTTTATATGTTGATCTATCTTGAACACTGAATAACCTCTAATGTTGACATTGTGGTATTAGTGACTCCTAATTAAAAGCAACACATTGCACATTAATATATTCAGGCATCAGAGTGGCGTGTACTGTTTCAAGTTCAGTTGCCTATATCAAATAATAAAAATGACACGACTTGGGATTCAAAGGGTACTATGTGCTTCAGGAAACAAGCCACTTTTTTTTTTTTTTAACATTCTCCTCTTCAAAGCATTTATCTTACCTGACATTGCTTAAAGATGTAATAATACACAAATTTGAACAGGAAAATTTTACTTTAAATTGAAAAAAACAAAACAAAACAGGCTTTTCTGATAGACAGTAGATTTTCATGAACTTTCTCAGTTACAAGAGAAGAAATCTCTGAATTTCTTCAGGACTCAGATGAAGAGCTCCTGGGAACTGCATGGTTCTCCACCTCTGGTCTCCTCTTACTAAGAGTCCTTTTGTCCCCAGTTTGGCAGATTGAACAGAAGGAGCTTTTTCTTCTCAAGACATTGGGTTTAGGGGCAAAATCTGGTCTTGCTGCTGGTGCCATTTCACAGACCAGCACCCTAGTGTCACCTCGGGCTGTCCAGACAGTGCAGGGACTGCTCTCCAAGCTTCTGTCTGGCTCCCTGGCCTCTCGCCTGGGGGCTGCTGCCTTCCTCCTGGGCCACCTCCCTCCTGCTGTGGTTGCCCCGTGTGCCCTCCAGGGCAGAGCCCCTGGCACGTCTGATGCATGGAGCCAGCCTCTGCCCTTCTTTTTAGCTGAACCCACAATTACAGCTGTCCTTGCCTGCTCTGTAATTCTTCAAGATCCAGCATAACAAATAGAATCAAACGTAAGCAAGCATGGCTAAAGAGTATTCATCTTTAAGCTTTCAAACTCTTTTCTAATCCATTACTTTTAATATTAGAAACCAAAAAATAACAATTTCTTTCCACGTAATTAAAACTTTTTCCCCCCTGGCAAGGGGGAGAAAATGGTAGTACACACTTAGAAGGAAATACAATTTAAAAATATTATCCTGCTAAAATCCTCTTTTCTATTTTTAGATTCTCAGGATTTGGAGGATTTGGTTGGGATATTTGAGGAGAGCCATTTCATTTTTCATGCATCCTTTTCTGTAAAGCATTTTTTCTGAAACTGTTCGGCCAGAAATAAAATGAATACCTAAACAGTCAAAATAAA
>NW_007726505.1:143958-144935 GCF_000696425.1 Galeopterus variegatus
GAAACATGTTTTGAAAAGCGGAGAAGGTATATATCTCTAAAATTTCCTCATATCTACTTCATAAAATGAAGCTTCTACATTTCCAGGAATAAAAATAGCACAATGCCTCCCCGGGCTGCACTGAGAAGGTCTCCAGAGCCTTGAGTCTCTCTCTTGCACAGATGGGTTGCGTCAGGCTCAAGGTAAAGAGGCGCCTTTGGTGCCATGTGATGAGTGACCCTCAAGAGGTCAGCTCCCCAGAATGGCGTGCCTATGTCCCATTGGCATGAGATGAGAAAATAATAGAACACACATGTATCTATTTTAGCTCATAGGAGTCTATGAAACTTAAAAGCCCACTTTTTTAGTTTTGCTGAGACACCGTGGGAGCAACGTGATATTCTCAGCACAGAGAGGATGATGACTTAGGATGTCTTTCAATCCTAGGCTGCAGAATTTAGACAAACTTTGAGGAATGATCTCCTTGGTAGCATTTGGGGTGATTCTTCATGAAGGTGGAGACACAGCTGTAGGTACCTGTTTATTCCCCAGAGAATATGCTCTCATGATTAAGGGTTTGGGTGAAAATGTATCTCAAAGTTTGGATGAAGATCAGTATTTCCAGGTCTAGGATTCCATGGATACATCTCTCAAAAATTCAGCTGCAAGATCACTACATAAAAGGGAATATTTACAAAGCAATGAGACATTCAGGGCAGTATTGATATAATGAAGATTTCCCCCTGTCCCCCCTTATCCCAACCCCAGTTCTCCAAAGGAAACTGCATTTGTCCCTAAGTGAAAACCTGGCGTGGGGATAAGAGGTGATTGTACTTCTGTGGCCAACATTACCTTTTCCTTATTCAGCCTTTATTTTCACTTAAAGAGAACATTTCATGTTGTCCTTCTAAATATCACAAGCCACCTCTGTCCATAAACAGTCTTTAGATTGGCTAGATAAAATCTTTTTTTTTTTTTTTTTTTTTTTTTTTTTTTCC
>NW_007726505.1:146404-147498 GCF_000696425.1 Galeopterus variegatus
GTCCTGCAAAACACAGAAGGCTGAGGTGACAGGACAAAGGATGGAGCAGACTGGGGAAGGGTCAGGCTTGGGGTGCAGTGGGGAGGTTCTTCTCCTCAGGCAAGGGAAGGGCGCGAGGAAACCTGCAGCATCCCAGTCCTGGTTCCTGGTCAGAAAATGTGGCAACCACCAGGGGAGCATGGGGAGGGCGCTCTGTGAGCTTTGCCAGTGCTACCTGCAGGGGCAGCAGCCTGCCAACATGAATCTTTGGCAATAACTGAGTCCTACATGGAAAGGGCTACTATCTCCTCCCCAATCTCAAGCCTCTTCCAAAGTGGCAGCAGAATGAGTCTGATCAGAGTCCTGGATTTGAGTGAGCATCTGAGGTGTCTTTCCTCTGTTCTCTGGATGCTGTGGAAAGAGGCTGAAATAAACATCTCCTCTACCCTTTCCTCTCTCTATTTGGGATCTCCCCAACCTCCTCTAGATCTGTTCTTCATAATAAACAACCTATGTTATTCATCCCTCAGTTAATTCATTCAGCAAATATGTACTGAGTGCCTTTTATGGGCATAGCAAAATGCTAGGGGCTGTTAGACATAACAATAAATACATCAGCAAATCCTGCTTATTATTTCATTGGGAGAAGATGCATTATATACATGAAAAAAGTAAAGAACAATGCAAGGATGAAATTACACAATGGAAATCTATGATGAAAAGATTTCTTATCAAGTAGGTGATACCCATCTCAGCCCTGAGTTCAGGAAGCAGCTGTCATCAAGCAGGGTGAGCTGGGCTTTGCATGATGGATGGGATGTCAGTAAGCGCATGTTTATATGTGCTTTACATTTTTTGTTACGTTGGGTTTGCTTGCTGGCAGAGAGGGTGGGGACTTGGCTGAAATAAATGTCTGCCATCTTCGTCAGGAACTGTCCGTGTGCTGAAACAGGTGGCATTGTGCTAAACTTAAGTGACGTAATATTGTTTGCTCTTTCCACTGAAGCCAAGTATTATCATTAAAAAACCAAACCAAAACAAACAAAAAAAACCCCACAAAAAAATCTTTCCCTACTCAGAAGGATAATTAACACTTTTTGGAGGTTGCAAAGAAA
>NW_007726505.1:148496-163479 GCF_000696425.1 Galeopterus variegatus
GCAAAGACTTATTAAGTCCCTACTATGTATGGTTAAGATGCCACTCTAGGTACACAGGATAGTTCAGTAAACAAACAAGGCAGAACTCCCCACCCTCAAAGGGCTTACATTCCAGTGCGGGAGTGAGTGGGAGATGAACAAGAAACTACATCAATAAGTAATAACGCTGTATAATAGGTGATCAGTGCTGTGGAGAAAACTAAGCAGGGAAAGGAGTTGGGGGTGGAATTTTAAGTATGGTAGCCAGAAAAGGTTCTCTTGGGAAAGCAACATTTGGGTAGAGAACTGAGAGAGGACTGAGCTGTGCAGACACCTGGAGGAGCAGGTTTCCAGGCAGAGAAAGCAGCAAGTTCAAAGGCCTTGAGGCAGGATCTCGGCTCGTGTGACAAGTGAACCACAGTGAGCCACTGGCTGCAGCAACATTGGGAGCAGGTTTCCAGGCAGAGAAAGCAGCAAGTTCAAAGGCCTTGAGGCAGGATCTCGGCTCATGTGACAAGTGAACCACAGTGAGCCACTGGCTGCAGCAACATTGCTGATGCTGAGAGGGATGAGGTTGAAGAGAGAACAGGGGGCTGGATCTGACAGAGCTGTAGCTGCCTGGCTAAGACTTAATTTTACTGAGTTGGGGAGGGTTTGGGGCACCAAAATGAGATGCTCTGATTAAGGTTTTAAGAGGACCTCATGGGCTGCTGCTATGAAGGAGGACTGTACAGGGAGACAGAGGGTAGACCACGGTGATAAGCCAGGTGAGAGATGATGGGTGGCTTGGGGCAGGGAGAAAGCCATGACGATGATGAAAAGTGTCAGATTCTGCAAAATTCAGAAGGAAGACCAGATTTGTTGATGAATTGGATATGAGAGTAATTGGATATGAGTCAAAGAAGATACCAAGGTGTCCTTTCATGGGGAAGGCTGTGGAAGGAGCAGGTTTGGGGGTGGGAGGGGACTCACTTTGGGACATATTTGAGATGCCTATTAGGCATCCAGTGCAGATATTGGATAGACTGTTGGACACAAGAACTGGGAATCTTGCCAGATATAATCTATTTGGGAGTCATCAGAATATAAATGATTTTCAAAGCCATGAAACCAGATGAGGTCACCAAATGTTTCAGTGAGAGTTGATAGAAAGAAGAGATCCAAATTTAGTATTTTTTTGTTCTTGGTTCAAAGTCATTGCAGCTTTCTTTTCAATGTATTAAGTTCAGTAAAGCATTTTCCTACAAAAATCACTACTTTGATACAATATTTAAAATAAAAGAGTAAGCAAAAGTCACATTTCCTTTTTCCCAAATAGAATCTAATGTTTTTGTTAAATTCCGTTCTTCTCATTCAAGGAAAAAGCTATTGATTCCATAAATCTCATGACTGTAGATATTTCCACTTCTATTTTTAAGTGATTGGCTCCACTTCCTGTCTGGTGACATTTACTAGTACAGGCTTAATTTAACATGTGCAGTATGGAGCTCCAAATGTTCCTGCCTCAGATGATGTACTAGATAACTGGCTTTTGAGAAAGAAGAGATGCCTAGAAGCCAGAAAACCAATCAATAGTTCACTATTCTGTTATATTTGAATCCACCCAAAGAGGTAAAACATGCAACACACAATACCTAGTAGTTAGTATCCAGGCAGTAGACTGATTAGCTATTGATTTTTCCTTCATTTTATAGAGGAGGGATAGGATTTTATTGGAAGCCCCAGCACTGTCCTGTCTGAAACAACTATGCGACGAAAAGAAGAGTATATGGAGAGCTAATGACCTAGTTGAAGTGTACAAAATATACAAAATCCAAACAACATTTAAATTAAACTCCAACTAAGCATAAATATCAAGTTGCAAGTTTATTTCCTGCCTTATAGTATATTGCAAGTATGGTGAATAATTGCATTTATTACACACTGATTTGAAGTCTGTTTTTGCTGTGAGTAAATAAACAGCTGAATACCTTCAAACACTTTGGTTTTTAATCAGAGGATGCAATGGGCACTGAGAAATGGCAGGAGAAAAACTGGCTGGTTCCCAGATCACGAAGGGCTTAGTATACCACACTCTGAAATCTGGATAGTGGAAACAGATCCATGTAGCTATCAAAAATTTGCACCAGGAATGGAATCTTGCCCTTTTGCCTAGTGTCATCTCCTTTCTCCCAGTTCCCCAGAGGCTACAGATAACCTGTTCCTTTGCTATGGTGGTTGATCCAGCTCCCTGCTACCCGGCTTCCAGCTGCCACCTATTGACAACTGTTATCTGCAGTCAGGCTGCCAGACTTCATCCTGGAACCTGACCAGTGGCCCTAAGGAATCATCTCCTCAATCAATACCAGATGCCTACTGTTGGGAAAATAGAATAGTTTGGTCAGGGCCCTTGCCTCGGGTGGTCCTGTTGGGTGTGGTTTTAGCACTTCCATTGTAAGCAAATTGTGTGTGTGGAGTCAGTGCACATGTGTGCCAATGTATCTTTTTAGTTTTGTTGCTATTCGTGTGTTCTTCAGAGAAAGAGAGAGAGAGAGAGAGAGAGAGAGAGAGTTTTAGTGAAGCAGGCGGGTAGGCGTCAGCCTCAGGCGTCTGCCTGGCACAGCCATGCTTTCCAACCTATGATTCCAAGGACCTTTTGGCTGGTTACCTAGCTCACAGACCTGTGTGTAAGGGGTCTGGTGACCTAGCCTGGCATGTGTGGGGTCTGGGGACCCAGCCTGGCATATGAAGGGTTTGTGACCCAGTCTGTGAATGGGCTTGAGGGGTCTGGGAGCTCCAGACCCAGCCCTAGCTCAACAATCGGCCCAGTTGGTGCAGGATTACCTGCAGGTAAAAGAGCCTCACAACTGGTGTGGTCTAGTAGCTTTACAATTGGAGTCACGAACAGGATTATGAGAGCTCTGCAGTTGGCGCTATGAGCAGGATTGCAGACATTAGCCTTAGCAGACCGCCACAATTGGCACAGTCTGCAACAGGATTCTGAGCAGGTACAGGAGTCGAAAGCCCTTGGAAGAAGGAGGAAATATGGCTATCCTTGAGCATGTGGTGCCCAGTTCCCACTTTTCTGCTGACCAGAGCCTGGCTGCTGATCACTATGCTGCACCCTGATCAAGATTTGTAGCAGAAAGCAGAGTTGTTGGAAGCATGGATAAATGTCCCGGAGGATGACGTGCAGTGACTGGCCACTCCAGCCTCTCACACCAGGGAAGACGACCACCCCAGTGATGAGTTGGGAAAAACCGTGCATCTCCAGGCACGACCTGTTGTGCATGAGAAATTGAGACAGTAAAGCAGCAGAAACAGGGAGAGCCTCTGGCAGCTCCAGCTATGAGACCTAGGGGTGGATGTTGTAACGTGCTCTAGAGACTATGTAGTAAATGCGTGTTGTGTTTGTCTGAAGGCAAAAGGCTTGGAGGTTGCCACTTAAACCTGATGGCTGGCCGGATGCTGTAAAACCCAAGAAAAGAGTGCCCCATGCAGATGGGCAGATGACCTGAGAATGAGTGCCACTGAAGAATTTCAAGTATGTTTTCACCTGGTGAAAAGGTGGAAAAGTTAGTCTCCGTTACTACATGCCTGTCTCTGAGGCAGTGGCTACAGGATGGCTGTGGATGTGCACAGAGACAGGGCAGCCACTCCCTGACGGACTGGGAAAATGCAGCTGTTTGAACTGTGGGTTAATGCTGCTGAACTGCTTGAGACTGAATGAGTAGCCAGTGTAAGCTGAGCTGATTGAAGTAATTCAAAAGCCAGAATGTAAAAGCGAGAGCAGGAGACAAACAAAAGGGTGAAGCAGATCAACTGTTTGCTAAAGTCATTATCTTGGTGGTGAGGTAGCCAGATGCTAAAAAGCCAAGACAATGGGAAAAAATATCCTAAAGGCATTTGAGAAGTTTGGGAGAGCTCCGCTCCCATTCTAGGAGAACTGAGTTGTCCTGGAGGGCAGACCTGAGGTGTCATTGCCCTCTGCAAACTATTCCCTGCATCCCAGCTGCTCTGCCTGGAGCAATCCTGCCTCAGCACCTCTGAAGGAAAAAGCCAAAGACCTCGGTGGTGGTGGCATTCACATTGTGTTAAGTTTGCAGGCCAGCAGTATGTAAGAGCAGTGGAGGCATGGCAGCTTCCACCTAGATTTCAGAAGATGTATGAAAAAGTTGGACTCAGGTTGAGACCTGTTGCAGGGATGGAGCCGCTGCGGAGGTCATCTATGAGGGATTTTGGATGTGGCCGGAGCCATTGTGCACACGATAAGAACCAGCACAAAATAGCCGCTGGCCTTGTCTTCCACTCCAGCACCAAGCTCCTCCCCCCATCCCTTTACCAGAAGTCTCCTGACTTAGAAACAACTTTCCAGCTTTTGCATTGGCGCAGTTCTCCACCCAGTTACATCAAATTAATGGTCCCTCCGCCTGTACATTTTGCACCCAAAAGCTAATATAAGCTCCTGCTGCCTTATGTTAGGGGCTGTCTCCCATTTTTAGGGCAGCCCTGGGCTGTCCTCCATTTTGAGTACAGCTCAGCAGATTTCTTTCTTTAATAAAGCTTGAAGGGTACCTGGCATCTCAGCTCACTTTCAATCTACGGAGTGATGTGGAGCAGAAATGTGGGGTCAGAGCCCCCACAGAGAACCCTCACTGAGGAAATGTCTAGTGGAGACAGGATAGCGGGACTGCCGCCAGGAGCCCAGAACCATGGGGCTGCTGGCACCATGCAGTGCCAGCCTGGAAAAGCTGCAGGCACCAGGCAGCTCAATGGTCTGCACCTGGTGGAGCTGTAGGAGCAAGGTTGCCCCAGTGTGATTAATGTTTGCTCTGTTTGGATTTCGTATTTGTTTGGGGACTGTTTTCCTTTCTTTTCTTCCCTTCTGGAATGAGAATGTGTACCCAATGTCTGTCCCACTGTATCTTGGAAGTAGATAAACTTGTTTTTGACTTTACAGGTTCACAGCTGGAAGGACTTTTGCCTTCCGTCTCAGAGGAGACTTTGGCCTTTGGACTTTTGAGTTGGTGCTGCAACTAAAGACTTTTGAGACTGGGATGGAATGTGTAATATTCCATATATGTAATAAATGTAAGGGTCATTTATTCTCACTAAGGGAACATTGTGGAAGATTCTGAACACACAGACTGTAAGGCAAGGACCCTGAAGGTGTGGATTGTTGGGAAAATAGAATAGTTTGGTCAGGGCCCTCACCTCGGGTCCCGCTGGGTGTGGTTTTAGCATATCCATTGTAAGCAAATTGTGTGTGTGAGGAGTCAGTGTGCANGCTTGCTGGCAGAGAGGGTGGGGACTTGGCTGAAATAAATGTCTGCCATCTTCGTCAGGAACTGTCCGTGTGCTGAAACAGGTGGCATTGTGCTAAACTTAAGTGACGTAATATTGTTTGCTCTTTCCACTGAAGCCAAGTATTATCATTAAAAAACCAAACCAAAACAAACAAAAAAAACCCCATATTTGAAGGCTTGTTTTGGTGGATACAGAATTCTTGGCTACAGCCTTTTTCCTTAGGCACTTTGAATATGTCATTCCAGTCTCTCCTGCGTGTTAGGGTTTTTTCTAAGAAATCCACTGAAAGCCATATTGGGGCCCTGTTTCATGTTATGTTTACTTTTCTCTTGCTGTTTTCAGTATTCTTTCTTCATCTTTGGTTTTTGATAATTTGATTATGGCGTGCCTTGCGGTATTCCTCTATGTACTGAACTTGACTGGTGACTTCTGAGCTTTCTGTACCTGGATGCTGCCATATATCTCCATACCTGGGAAATTTTTAGCCATTATTTCCTTATCTATGCTCTCTAGGTCTCTTCATCATTTCTCTCTTTTGAGTACTCCCGTTATGTAGAGGTTATTTCACCTGATGGTGTCCCATACAATCCTGCCTAATTTTTAGTATTGCTTTTCCTTTTTGCTCCTTTGATTGGGTCATTTCATGTGTTCTGTCTTTGAGCTCACTGATTCTTTCCTCTGATCAAGTCTGCTATTGCAGATTTCTATCAAGTTTTTCAGTTCAGTTAGTGAACTCTTTATTTCTAGAATCACTATTTGTTTTTTTAAAAATTGATCCTATTCCTTTGTCAAGTTTCTCATTCTGCTCCCAGATTGTTTCATTTAATTTTCTATCTGTGACTCCCTGAATGGTTTAAGAAGATTTTTCTGAATTCTTTGTCAGATATTTTATAAAACTGTTGTTCTTCCGGGTCTATTGCTGACATTTTGCTCATATCTATTGGTGGTGTCATATTTCCCTGTTCTTTCTCAAGTTCTGTGTCTTCGTGTTGATCCCTGTGCATTTGAGCATATGGCTACCTCTTTCAGGTCTTGTAGGTATACTTTGGTGGTATTAGCCTTTATTGCTCAGTATCAGAACTTTGTCTCCAGTCTATAGTTTGTTGCTGTTGTTGTTTTCCATTCTTTTGTGTATTAATAACAACCACCGACACTTAAACATGGCACTGGAACTAATTTACTGCCCTGCCATTAATTCCTGAGTTGGAGAAGACTTACTGCAGGGATTGGAACTCGAATGCTCTGCTTGTGCTAAATTGCTGCCTTGCCATTGTTTCTCAGTCTCTGGTGAAGACCTTTTTGCACAAACTGGATTTTAACTGTTGGCATTTTAGTCACTTCACAGTCATGGGGAAACTACACAGAAACAACTGGGCTGTGTGGAAAATCCAGCCCAAGACTGTGGCTTTCCCATGGTTGTGTCTCCACTCTGTGGTGCCTGTGCTAATGGGGACATAGATCAGCCATCAAGATTGCATTTCAATGCACCCCTGATGAATCAGCCACACTGGCACTTCAAATGTCTCCCATGGGCAGGCTGCAGATTGGACCCCATGCAGACTCATAAACCACTTGGCAAATTAGACACCATATTTTACTCTCTTCTCTCACCTGTGAGAAAACAGATCTAGTGGCCTTCTCCATGTACAGTTCTATGCTGGCCTTGTGTGGTGGGAATGGAGAGCTATGAAGTGAGCTTTCTTTCCATCACTTATAGCCCCTCCCTCCTATGTTGGCACCCAAGAACTTCCCGAGTAGCTATGCTGCCTTTAGAAATGGGATGGGGCATTCTGAAGTGATCATTTTTGCCAGTGATCATAGCACTTTTCTACCTGCAGGCTCCAAACAGCTTTATGCAAAAAGGGCTACAGCAGTTTTGCACACTCCAGGAAGCTGTTCTGTGCATTGTGCCACACGAGTCTACGGAGCAGCTAGCACTGTTTGGAGTGATCCTTCATCCCATCTGCTGGGGCTTTCCACATCTTGGTGGACTCAGGTGGTCTTTCCTTTTCTTCCTCTAAGTTGTAGTGGTTTCAGAATGGCAGTTTTGTGCTTTAATTGCTGCTAGTTGATTCCTTGTTGGGGGAGCGATGCCAGGGATCATTTAGTCCACCATCTTAATGATGCCATTTGTCTCTTTATCCATTTATTTGTGGAAGGACACTTAGGTAGATTCAATATCGTGGCTATTGTGAATAGTGCTGCAACAAATATTTGGAGTGCTTATATCTCTCCAGTATACTGATTTCCTCTCCTTTGGATAAATACCCAGTAGTGGGATTGCTAAACCATATGGTGGTTCTATTTTTAGCTTTTCAAGGAACCTCCACACTATTTTACATAATGGCTATGTTACTTACATTCTCACCAATGGTGTGTAAGTGTTCCCTTCACTCTGCACCCTCACCAGCATTTGTTTTTTGTTTTTTTTCTTCTTGATAATAGACATTCTAACTGGAGTGAAATGATATCTCACTGTGGTTTTGATTTGGATTTCCTTGATGATTAGTGATATTTAGCATTTTTTTCATATACCTGTTGGCTATTTGTACACCTTCTTTTGAGAAATGTCTATTCAACTCATTTGCCTATTTTAAAGATTTTTATTTATTTATTTATTTTTTGTTGGTCAGGTGTTTGAGTTATTTGTATATTCTGGACATTAATCCCATGTCAGAGAATAGTTTGCAAATATTTTCTCTCGTTCTTCAGGTTGTGTTTTCACTTTGTTGATTGTTTTCTTTGCTGTGCAGAAGCCTTTTAGTTTGATATAATCCCATTTGTTTATTTTTGCTTTTGTTGCTGTGCTTTGGGTGTCAACACAAAGCCTTATGATGAATTATGTCTTTCATTCCAAACAGTATTCCAGATATTATAAGTTCAGGGCCCTGTGTCATTCTCATTTGTACTTGATGGATCTTGGACATGAATGGCACCACTGTGCACACAATAAGCACAGAATAGCCACTGGCCTTGTCTTCCACTCCAGCACCAAGCTCCTCCCCCCATCCCTTTACCAGAAGTCTCCTGACTTAGAAACAACTTTCCAGCTTTTGCATTGGCGCAGTTCTCCACCCAGTTACATCAAATTAATGGTCCCTCCGCCTGTACATTTTGCACCCAAAAGCTAATATAAGCTCCTGCTGCCTTATGTTAGGGGCTGTCTCCCATTTTTAGGGCAGCCCCGGGCTGTCCTCCATTTTGAGTACAGCTCAGCAGATTTCTTTCTTTAATAAAGCTTGAAGGGTACCTGGCATCTCAGCTCACTTTCAATCTACGGAGTGATGTGGAGCAGAAATGTGGGGTCAGAGCCCCCACAGAGAACCCTCACTGAGGAAATGTCTAGTGGAGACAGGATAGCGGGACTGCCGCCAGGAGCCCAGAACCATGGGGCTGCTGGCACCATGCAGTGCCAGCCTGGAAAAGCTGCAGGCACCAGGCAGCTCAATGGTCTGCACCTGGTGGAGCTGTAGGAGCAAGGTTGCCCCAGTGTGATTAATGTTTGCTCTGTTTGGATTTCGTATTTGTTTGGGGACTGTTTTCCTTTCTTTTCTTCCCTTCTGGAATGAGAATGTGTACCCAATGTCTGTCCCACTGTATCTTGGAAGTAGATAAACTTGTTTTTGACTTTACAGGTTCACAGCTGGAAGGACTTTTGCCTTCCGTCTCAGAGGAGACTTTGGCCTTTGGACTTTTGAGTTGGTGCTGCAACTAAAGACTTTTGAGACTGGGATGGAATGTGTAATATTCCATATATGTAATAAATGTAAGGCCCATTTATTCTCACTAAGGGAACATTGTGGAAGATTCTGAACACACAGATTGTAAGGCAAGGACCCTGAAGGTGTGGATTGTTGGGAAAATAGAATAGTTTGGTCAGGGCCCTCACCTCGGGTCCCACTGGGTGTGGTTTTAGCATATCCATTGTAAGCAAATTGTGTGTGTGAGGAGTCAGTGTGCATGTGTGCCAATGTATCTTTTTAGTTTTGTTGCTATTCGTGTGTTCTTTAGAGAAAGAGAGAGAGAGAGAGAGAGAGTGTTTTAGTGAAGCAGGCAGGCGGGCATCAGCCTCGGGCATCCTCCCAGCGCAGCCATGCTTTCCAACCTGTGATTCCAAGGACCTTTTGGTTGGTTACGTAGCTCATAGACCTGCGTGTAAGGGGTCTGACGTCTGACGACCCAGCCTGGCATATGAAGGGTTTGTGACCCAGTCCGTGAATGGGCTTGTAAAAGAGCCTGCAGGTAAAAGAGCCTGACAACTGGTGTGGTCGAGTAGCTTACAATTGGTGTCACGAACAGGATTAAGAGAGCTCTACAGTTGGCACTGTGAGGATTCCAGGCCTTAGCCTAACCAGACAAATTGGTGTAGTCGGGCAGGATTACGTGACACCTACCAACTGGGACAATGGTCTATGGGGATGTGTGCCCTTCCCCAGCAGGGTCCTGTGGGTTGAATATCAACCAGCCTTGGCCTGGGCATCTTCCCACCTACAGAAGGGGCACCAGAATCTGACCCAGGCTCCCACCACTCACTCTGCCAGGCACATGAAGCCCCTTGAAGACCTGGAAACCACCAGCATCCTCCCTGCTCCCACTCTAGGGGGCTGTCTGAAGAGCCTGCTGCTTCAACTTGGATTCTTTTCCCCCCAAATATCTGCATGACCCTCTCTCTCACCTTCTTATCACCTCCTAATCAGTCTTTGCTCAAGTGCTACCTTTCCAACCACTCCTATCTTGACCTTGCTTTTGATTGTTTGTTTTTGTTTTTTTTTGTCCTTTTTGAGACTGGCCGCACTGCGCTCAGCCAGTGAGCTCTGTGAACGAACCGGTAATCCCTATATAGGATCTGAACCCACGGCGGGAGCGCTGCTGTGCTCCCAGCGTCGCACTCTCCCTAGTGCACTACGGGCTCGGCCCGTTGACCTTGCTTTTGAAATCACAACCCTAAATTGGATATCCATGTAGAGAAGAATAAAACTGGACCCTCCTCTTACACCATATACAAAAATCAACTCAAAATGGATTAAAGACATAAACATGAGACCCAAAACTGTAAAATTATTAGAAGAAAACTTAGGGGGAAAAGCTACACAATATTGGTCTGTGCAATGACTTTTTAGATTTGACTCCAAAAGTTCAGGCAAGAAAACCAAAAATAGACAAACAGGTTTACATGAAACTAAGAAGCTTCTGTACAGTGAAGAAAATAACAGAGGAAGAGACAACTTACGAATTGGGATAAAATATTTGCAAGTTATAAATCTGGTAAGGGGTTAATATTCAAAATATATAAAGAACTCAGACTACTCATTGGTAAGTAAGCAAACAACCCAATTAAAAAATAGGCAAGGGATGTGAATCAATGTTTCTCAAAAGAAGACATACAAATGGCCAACAGATACATGAAAAAATGCTCAACATTACTAATCATTAAAGAAATGTAAAAATCACTATGAGATATCACCTCACACCTTTCACCATGGCCATTATCAAAAAGACAAAAGACAAATGTGGGTTAGGATGTGGAGGAAAGGAAACCCTGGCACACTGTGGGTGGGAATGTAAGCTAGAACAGCCATTACTTTACTAATTAGTAAAACTGTATGAAGATTTCACAAAAAACTAAAAATATAATTATCATATGATCCAGCAATCCCACTTCTGTGTATATATCCAAAAAATTTGAAATCAGTATCCCAAAGAGACATCTGCACTCCCATGTTCACTGCAGTGTTATTCACAGCAGCCGCGGTATGGAAGTGACCGAGGTGTCCATCAATGGATGACTGGATAAAGAAACTGTGGTACATATACACGGTGGAATACTATTCAGCCTTAAAAAAGGAAATTCTGTCATTTACAACAGCATGGATGAATCTGAAGGACATTATGCTAAGTGAAATAAGCCAGGCATAGAAGGACAAATACTATATGATCTCATTTATGCATAAAATCTAAAACAAACGAACTCATAGAAGCAGAGAGCAGAATGGTGGTTACCAGAGGCTGGCAGGGTGGGAGGAACGGGGAGATGTTAGTCAAAGGGTACAAAGTTTCATTTAAGCAGATGCAATACATTTTTTGAGATGTACTGTACAGCAACAGCTATGGTGACTACAGTTAATAATAATGGACTTTGTGTTTAAAAATTGTGGAGAGTAAATTTTCAAATGTTCTCGGCCACAAAAAATGATGGGTTTGAGGTAATGAATATGCTAATTAGCTTGACGTAATCATTTCACATTGTATACCTATATCATAACATTGATTTGTGCCCCATAAATATATGCCATTATAATTTATTTACAATAAAAATAATAAAATAATAATGTTCATGCTAAGTAAAAGAGTCCAGACAAAAAAGGTCATACATTATATGATTCCACTTATGTGAAATGTGCAGAACAGGGAAATCCATACACAGGAAGCAGATCGGTGGCCAGCAGGGGCTGGGAGGAGGGGGATGGACAGAGACTCCTTAATGGGTACAGGATTTGCCCCTGGGGTGATGAGAGTGTTTTAGATCTTGACACAGGTGGTGGTTGTACAACACTGAATGTACTAAATGCCACTGAAAAGGTCTACTTTAACGTGGTCAATTTTATGTTATGTGAATTTAACCTCACTAAAAAATTTCAAAACATTGTAACCTTACCAGTGACAGTTTCCTTTACCCAGCTCCATTTTTCCCATATAAAACTTTTCTATCACACCATGTGATGCATATGTTTATTTTGTTTATTGTCCATCCCCTCCCCTCTTGAATGCAAACTCCACAGGGCAAGGCTTTCTTTCTGTTTTGCTCACTAATATAATCTCTGGGTCTAGAATAGGTCTAGACCAGAACAGATTATAAATAAAGGTTTTTTGAACAAATGGTGAATGTATTACCTTTTTACTGTGTCGTTGATAAAAGGTCCTTTGTATTTCTTGAATACCAAATTAAAGGAAGATGATTTTTTAAAAAGAAGATTAAAGAACCGGTATGGTTTCATCTGATAAAAATAGGGGATGAAACGGAACACGTATTCTATTAGAATTCCTCACAGACAAACAGCCTGATGGAGATTGGGAGGACTGAAACAAGGGTATTGAGTGCTGAGCGCAGCAGTCACTTTTAATTTGCAAGGATTAGAAATGTCAACAAACATTGCATTTTCCTCTAAATTCTAAATGATAAATAACCATGTTGGATTTAAACTAGAAGGAGAGTTGGAAAACATGAGGCCTCTAATGAATGCACTGTTTCTGAATAGCATTTGTTCTGCAGATGAGTTCTACCACACACACCCCATGAGAAAATACTTTCATTTAAAAACTGAGACACTGTGAAAGGGAGAGAACGTACCGATGAGCTCCTTGTTTCTGACGTCCAAGGCCATGTTCCGGAGCGCCGTGGCCACCGCGCACACCACACGATCGTTGTCTATTCGGAGCAGTTCCACTAGGATGGGCAGGCCTTTCTCTTTCCGGACAGCAGCTCGGATGTATACTGACCACTGCAAAAAAAAAAAAAAAAAAAAAAAAAAAAAAAAAAAAAAAGAGAAGGCAAGGGACATTAGAAATGGAGGTGGAAAACCCTGTAAGCAAATAGTACGTGTACGTTTTCAGGCGGCTGTTTACAGGAGCCAAAAGGATGGAATTACCAAGACCTAGTCGTAGAATAGGTTGAACATGTTACACATGCATTTAAACTCTTTATTTTTTTTGCCTACAACATGATGATAAAAGTGTCAGGGTTAATCAGCGAACCTCGCTTTGTTTCTCTGGTGACAGTGTTTTCGGTACTTGAGTTTGAAAGTCATTTGCATGATGTGTGTCCTTGATGCTTTAAGATACAGAAGTCTGGGATAGGCAGGGCTGCTGGCCAGTGACGTTAAAAGGAATAAAAAAAGAACCCTGAAAAAGCAGAAAGTGAAAATGGGTTGAATGTGGGTAGTTTTTTAAAAAGAGCTTTGAATTTGGAGGTGGGGAGTAGACATGAAGTGCCGAAAATGCTGTCAATAATTCATTTGCTGAGCAATAGAGGGTAAATGAGTAGGAACAAGGTAGGGGTGAGGAGAGGTAATGAGGACATTGAGAATCAGAGTGCATATCGTAAAGTCTCTTTTTTAAAAAAACATTAAGATCAAAATGTACTATGTCCAGGGCCATCATTCAATGTTTTATTTATAAAGTAAGACATGCAATTTGTTTGAGGTTGGTGGTTGTCGGCCTTAATGGAACACTGCTGATACTCTATATTAAAATGTACTTTCAACATCAGGATGATGAGGCATTTCAGACTCACTTAGCAGAATGCAGGTAGGCCAGATTCTCAGACATGTGCACATACACGCTCACTATGTGCACATTATGCTCTTCTACAGAGCGTCCCAGAGAAGAGTGTGCAGTATCAAAATCAACCAACATAAGGGTCTAACCTGTTGTGATTTCATTTATAATCTGAGAAAATTACATTCACAAAATAAGGTTTTGGATTCTGTGGCCAAGTCCTCCTGGGGACCAATCCTTCCCACCCCTCCCCCCCATGGGCCCTCTCCACCCCCATCCCCCATTGGGGCAGGCACCCCAGAGCTGGCTCTCACCTGTGGCAGGCAGGGAGCCCCCTCTGGCAGTGAACGTAGGGCATACGCCATGCCTGCCCCATCCTCAGCCCAGCCCTGCATGAAATATGAGATTAAAAAAACAAACAACTTCATCCTGTCCTACGTTAGAAGTCACATTCACATAGTTTCTTATCCCCCTCAATTCACACGCTGTGCTTTTCTCCTGCCCCCACACTGGGCCTCAAGCTCTAGGAAGCCTGAGGGGTAGGGAAGCAGATAAAACTCACTAAGGCATCTCTTGTTTGCAACGAATTATTTCACAGCCTGTTCTCAAGGAGCAAAGAAATGGAAGGTCGGGAAGTCTTACACATGGAAAAACATCGAGATTTGGATGCTGCTGATTGGGATTTGGGTGCTTGGATCTGCTATTCCTTCTCAGGGAGGAAGCACTTTCTCCTGGAACCAAGTGCCAACTTCCATGGATGCATTCCACCGACATGCTGAAACGTGATTTCCTCTGGACACATCTGCCTCCCTTACTGCTCATGCCCCGAAAAGACTGGAAGCCTGCCCTTATGCAGCCCACTCTTTGCAGGGCTCTTCCCTAAAACTAAGGAGGGTTTCTAGCTAGAAAAAGGAAGTGAGCAGAAATCTGAGTGTGGGGTCAACACTAATATACTGCAAGGTGAACCTCACAATATATTGTAACCCTGGAGAGACGTTCTTGACCTTCTGAGAGATTGCAGGGAACATTTCTGGTAGCTTCGGCAGGCTGACTGTGAGCCCCAGATGTGACCGCTCCCTGAGGACCACCTCTTTCCAGGCCCCATGCCTGTGACCTCGTTGGATTCTTCAAACCCTGGGGAGCTCAGCATTATTATTTTATAGTGGAGAAAATTTAGACACAAAGATGTTACTGCCCACAGGAGTCACCTGTGTCCCTGATCCCAGGTCCTGTTATCTCTTTGTGCTGCTGATGTCATCCCCATGCTGCTACAATCTTGTTTTCTCTGGTCTCACCCGTGTAAGTCAGTCTCCCAGATCCTGCCTCATCCTCCTCCTGCATCCTTCCAGGTGGACAGAAGAGAACCTGGCCACATCTGAAGTGAGCAAGGAAGGAACTACTAGAACTTTGTCCTTCTTAGAAGTCCAGCTATTACATCCCCTCC
>NW_007726505.1:163962-179818 GCF_000696425.1 Galeopterus variegatus
GTAGGGCCAAAAATGTGTACGAGTCACAGATGCACATTTTTGATATGAGAAAATGGTCAACAGTGACATGTTTTTACTAAGTCAAAAGGAATGACCAGTCATTGGATTTGATACTTATATAATTGATGCATAGAAAATAACCTTTATTTTGAATCCTTTAATTGTGTGTATGTCTGTGTGTGTGTAGAAAATTTCCAATATTACCACAGTAAACGACAACTCAGAATGAATCATTTCAATTGCATTCAAATGATGTTGCAAATTTGCACAAGTTTTCTTGACATTAAAAGATATGTGTTCATGATGCTTTTTAAGGTAGTGAACTTAAAAAGCAGGTAGGAGTAAGTCACGTGTCGTCCACACGTGTAACATAGCGAGAAGGAGCTAAAAGACAGCGCTGAGGGTGAGAGATAAAGGCTGGATGGAGACAAAGGTACCTGGCAAATGAGGACGGTTTCACAGGTGCACTCAGCAGAAAAGCAAGGCTCACGTGGAGTTAGTTCTTCCACAAGAGCCATGAGCTGCCTTGCGGGGCACAGCAGGCCTTAGGGTGGCTAGAAGGTGTACAGGTTGTCAAGATTTTAATCAAAACTGAAGTGTATCACTGACATATAAATGACAAACAATAGAGAAAAATGTACCATAATGCGTAGGGGTTGAGGTGGAAACTTTGGACTGAACCTCGACTTTCTGCAAACAGAATGAAAGCACCGTGCACTGAGCATTCTGAGCAGAGGAAAGGGACTCGGCAGGTGTGGACCAGGACGCTCTTAAGAACACTGGTCCATGAGCCCAAGAGAGGATGCTCACTGATCCCATGGATGGAGGAGGAAGGGAAGCAGGAAGCGGGGAAGGAAGAGCAGGAAGAGGAAGGTGAAGAGCTAGAGGTGGAGGAGGCGGAGGAGGGTCTGGTGCAGGAGAACAGCACAGAAACATGACTCGAATTGTTCCTGGCAGGTGCTTTCCCCGTGAGGACCTCAGGAGAGTTATAAGCCCTCAAAACAATCCCAGCTAACACTTACCTAACACTGGAAGCATATGCCAGGCACTGTTCTCATTTCTTTACAGGTAGTAACGCATTTAATCCTCATCTGGACTCTGTGTGGCAGATGCTGTGTGATTCCCATTCTACAGATGAGAAAGCGGAGGCACAGCGGGTCACGCAGCCCGCACGTGCTCAGCCAGGGCCCGAACCCAGGGAGCAGTGCCCGGCGACTGTGCGCCTCGTCTCTATTCTCTCCCACCTCTTGGAAAGGCAGTGTAAGTCATAAACGCCTGCATTCATGGTTGATATGATATCTCACACTTTCACCAATTAATCTTGGTCACCATTTTACTATTTTATGTTTCAGATAACCCATCTGGCACTGCACTAAGCTCCTGAGTTAAAGACCCTTTAAGTGCTGTTCATGGAGGTATTGGTCAGTCTGAGAACAACTTGCCCAGACTTAAGCAGGTCTCATAGAAGAGGTCGTGTATCACTGGAATTTCTTGCTTGTGTCAGGAAAGGCTGGCTTCTATCTGCATGTGATGGATGCTTTTTGAGGTAGTAAATGCTGTGTTCCTCCTTCCCCTGCTCGCCCACTCCTCTTCCTGGGGAGAGGCTCAGCCATTATTTGGCCCAACAAGGTATTGTCAGATGAGGACAGACAACGAAGCCACAATAGTTTTGCATCTCAGGCTAGAGGGCACAGATGCAGGTAAAAGATGGGATATTTTTGAAAAGGGATTAGAATAGGCAGAAACAATGTGCTTCTCTGCAGAGTTGATACAAAGCTTCAAAGCTGGGGAGAGAAAGATGGTGAAAGCAAGAGATTTCATTGCATTGTGCGGGCTGCCCCTGAACCCTGGAGTGCACCGGGACAGGTTCTCCTCTATGGGTGAGGGACTGACGATAAAATCCCCCTGGAAGACAGTCAAGCAGAGTGGACAGAAACTCTGTTGCTCTTCTTGGACTGTAGAAGTGGCTGGGCAAGCCTCAGGGATGGCTCCTGCACTATCCTGGGGGTAGGGGACACAGAGTAGGAATGACAACAGGGCTTGCTGGGAAGGAGGGGCTGAAGAGGGTTCCTGTAGCCCCAGTGTGGCAAGGGTAGCCCCTGAGGGCTTCCCTGATCTTGAATGGTGCGGTGTGTAAATCAGCTGAGGATGAAAGGCTGAGGACCCAGAGCTGCCGAGGGGTCACTTGGCCAGGAGGCAGGTGACACATCAGAATGGTGGGCATGGACGGTGGTTCTCTGGGTGAAGGAGAGGATGTGGCTGATCTCAGGGGAGCTCAAGAGGGAGGGTGGCTGGTGTGGGCCAGTAGAGCACCTCAGACTGGAGACGATCCAATCACCTATCACCACGTCTATGCTGAGAACCCAACAGGATGAAGAGACCTGTCCTACACAAGAAGCTGCATAGGACAGATGATTCCAGACTGAGAAATGGACACCCTATGCCCATCCCCAGTGCAGAGACATGCCTGTAAGACCCCCACATTTAGTATCAACTGCAGGGGCAGGAGAGGGTGGAGGCTGACCAACATAAGTGTGGCGGTGCTTTAAGCCTGAAGGGCCTGGGGAGTGGCTGAATTCGATTTTTACCTAGGGATGCCTAGATCATCAAGTGGGGTTTTTTTTTTTTTTTTTGCATCAGGCAAAATGAGGGCTCAGAGATGAACCTAAAGTGAATTATGCAAAACAAAGCTATGTGCATATGAATTTGTGTCCAATAAAGTTCCTTGTTGTATACATTGAGGGTTTGGTAATAAAAGTAAAGTCAATAACTTTTTAACCCTTTAAAACTAGGCTGCCTCATTCCAATGTGGACTCTCAGGGGCTTAACTTTTAAAAATCTCAGCCCAGCTATAAATGCAATTGATGGCTATAATTTTTCCAAACATTTCTCCCTTGCTGAAGCCGAGACAATTCTGTTGAGGCTGATTTACGTTCCTAAAAGGAGATTAACACTGTAATTAACTAGCTTTTCCTTCCTGAAATTGTAATAATTTGCTAAATAACTAAAGATAGTGTTCTCCTTTAAGCACTGAATATTCTCTTCTGAGGCTAAATCCATTACGGTGCTAAAATTCTGAATTTATTGATTAATTCTCCATATTTTAAAAGTACTCTTGCTTTAGAAGTATAGTCTGCAATTGAATGGTTTTCTGTTAAACAGCCATTTTCCTATTGACTTTCTTTATCAACTTTGACATTGGCCCACTTTTCTTTTGGTAAAGAAAAGCCTCATTTTAAAACCACCTTTCCAAACATAACTTAATCTTTCAGAAGCATTTTAGTATCTTGTGGTGTCACGGGGCCACCATGTGCTTAAAGTCCTACAGCTATAAAATGAGAAACAGATACAATGAATTTGGTACAGATCATACAAGATTCTGAAATCTGTTTCTGAATTTATTTCCAATACCACGGCATTTACCACGACATCTCATCTCATGATAAGAAGGCAAAAAGTACTCCTTCTTCCCGCCAAAAAGCTTATTAGCTCAGTCTTATTTCACTGGCAGTTTACTATAAAAATAATCTTTAAAATATTCAGAAACCACGTGGCTTTTGCTGCATGCTCACGTCATTCTCTCATCTGAATTACCAAGTTGAAAAGAACTGTGTTTAGTGGCTACACCAGGACTTAGGAAGCAACTGGGAGGTGTTAGCACAGGCCCTTTGAATGCAGGGCTGCTTTGCAACGGACGCAGGATTCAGGTGTCAGCTCTTTAAAGTCAGAGTTCTTTTATAGGATTATACATTTTTGTTTTTAAAATTTCAAAATCTGTTTTGAAAAGTTGTATCTCTAATGAACAGGACTACTGAAGATTTTCCTTATGTTAGTAAAGCAACAAATCAATTTAATAAGTAAAAATTTGGTTAAGGTAATGGCAGCTATTGCATGTTTAAAGTTTTTTTTTTTATTGTTTGTGTTTTTTAAATTTAAGTCAGATTAGGGCAAAGATTGAATTTTACTGTATGTGTTCATGCTATGCTGAAAATATTAATGTCCAAATAAGAGAATTTCCTGGGGGAAAAAGCATTCAGATCTGTTTTTGTGGTAAGAGCAAATAAAGACGGTCAAACTCAAGCAAAAGTGACCCGCAGGTAGCACTCACTAAACAAACACTAACAAGTGTACCTGTCCCCCCAACTCTCAAGCCATCTCAAGGATCAGTAATTTTCCATTAAAAAGCATGTCTGTAAAAATGAACCTTTCTGAAAGTTTTTTTTTTTTTATTGTGAATGTTATCAAATATTAGAGATGTCATCAGTATGTGCAACCGGCATTTAGAAATGCCTTTGGGGGAACTAAACATGACCCTGTTAGACTATAGGCATTGCATGATATGAGACCAAGGCTGCCTCGGATCTTATTCTCAGGATCCTGCATGTGCCCTAAGTGACAACGCTACAGAAAACTTTTTCTTTAATATATTTATTTTTTTCTTTTTTAAACATAATGCCTCATGATGGAGGGGTGCTGGACTTCCTGTATTCTTTTTGGAGCCAGAAAACATGCCATTTTGGGGGATATTGAGCAATTTCTTCCTTTTGGTGCTGGGGAAGGGGAAATCTGAAATTTGTCTATAGGGACCACGCAGACAAGGCTTTCCGTCTTGCAAGTATAAGGCACAGTTTTTGTTGAAGCCCTCAGTAATAAGGTAACTTGAATGCAGTTACTTTCTACTAACATATGAATTGTTTTATTTTATAACATAAATTGAATATATTAGCAAATCGTTGTCCCATAGGAAGAGAGGATTTTCTCTTTCTTGAATGTAGATTTAGATTACCTTACTGTAAGTTATTGCTCATTGTTGGTGAGGTAGGATATGAAAGCATTCGTCTCCTGGAGGCCAGGAGCTGAGCCCAGGTTATGTGGAGGAACATATAGGTATGATCTTGACGTTCATTAAGAGAACACAACTTGTCGTGGAATTGTGTTGTGTTGTGTTTTGCTTTGCTTTCTGTTGGTGGATGGTTAGGACAAGAGTAGTCTTGTGAGTCACATGTTGAACATGGCAGAACAGTGGTCAGCCTGGGTGAGTCGATTCATGGAGGGAGGCTTTCTGCCTTAAACGCTGGCCCTCAACTGTGACACCAGGAGAAAATAACTTCTATCTTCTACCTTCTTTGATCCCTTGCATATTTGGAGGTCTCTTCCTTATAGCAGCTAGCAGTCCCCTAAATGATAATCTGTGCTAGTGTATTAAAAGGAATTCTAAGTCATTACATCTAGCACTGAGGTTTTACCTGGAAATGATACTGGAAATGTGCTTCCTCATTTCTTACCACTTCCTTGTAAAAAGGACCTCACAGACACCCTATGCCTGTGCATGCTCCTATCATAGTGTCTATAATGGTTTTTTGAACTTTTTATCGTGCTTCCTCATTTCTTACCACTTCCTTGTAAAAAGGACCTCACTGACACCCTATGCCTGTGCATGCTCCTATCATAGTGTCTATAATGGTTTTTTGAACTTTTTATTTACATATTTATTATATTGTAAGGGAAGAGACCAAGCCACATTTATCTCTTTATCTCAATTGTCTTCCAGTTTCTGCCCACAGTAGGAGATTAAAAAATATTTAATGGATGAATCATGACGTCAGAATGATTTGCAGCATCACGTGCTTATGATTTAAGAACAGTGTTCGCCACTGAAAGGAACTATGCAAAAAAGGATCAAAGCCACTGTAATTACTAATAGGGCCAGCAAGTTCTCACCACTTCTGCAAAAGTACTGTTAGGGTTTGAAGTGACTGCATGCTCCTGTGGGAGTCTTCTCTAAAGCTGAACTAATCCACTAATTCTGTGGCTTCTGTGTGTGGTGGTGGAACCTCTGACTCAGGGCTTACGACTACATGTTTGTCCCCAGGACTGAATATGGAGGTGGCATGCCCTGAGCCTCCAGAGCTCGGACCACGTTGTGTCACTTCAACTGCAGTTGTTACATCAGAATTCCTCTCTGGCATGACTGCTCAGGTGTTTAATCATGTCAGCTCCCAGGTTAGCCCTTGTCTTAAACTGGGCTCAGAAGGGATTTTGTTTACACATAGTTTTACAACCACTTTAAGTATAATTGGTGGCCTGGGAGTTTCCTTTAGGGACAGGTTGTGTCTGCTATATACCAAGCTAAAATCCATTTCATATGTGATTGAACCCAGGAGGTTCAGCTGTCGCTTTAGTGCTTTAAAGATATTGCCTCTCCGTCTTTTCACTGGCATTCTTGCTGATGAGAAATACGCTATTTTCCTTATCTTCATATGAAACATGTCCTTTGTTTCCCTCTGGCTGCTCTTCACATTTTCTCTTTATTACTGATTTTGAGCTATTTAATTATGATGAACCTTGGTATCATTTCTTCTTGTTTCTTATGCTTGAGGTTCTTGGAGCTGCTTGGATCTGTAAGTTCATAATTTTCATTAAATTTGGAAAATTTTCAACCATTATATCTTCAAAATATTTTTTCTGTTCTCTTCTTTTCTCTCTCCTCTCATTTGGGGACTCCAATTACACATGTATCAGGCCACCTGACACTCACTGATGATCTGTAGTTTTGTTCTCTTTGTGTTTCATTTTGGATAGTTTCTACTGTTGTCGTCAAGGCCACTAATCTTTTCTTCTGCAATGTCTAATCAGCTGCTAATCACATCTCCTGTAGGTTTCATTTCAGACTTTGTATGTTCAACTCTAGAAGTTTTATTTGGGTATTTTATATACTTTCCATGTTTGTCCTTAAGTTTTTGGACACATGAAAAGCAGTTATAATAATTGCTTGTTTGCTAATTTTAACATCTGTGTTAGTTCCGAGTTGGGTTTTTTTTGTTTGTTTGTTTTTGTTTTTTGTCTTTTTTCCTTGTCCGGCAACGGATTGCAACCCTCAGTGTTGCCCCCGTACCAGACCGGGGACCGGCAACAGGATTGCAACCCTCGGCGTTGCTCCCGCGCCTCGCTCAGCCAGTGAGCGGGAACCAGTCTGTATGTGGGATTCGAACCCTCGGGCGGGAGCGCAGCCGCACTTCCCAAGCGGCGCACTATCCAGTGCGCCACCGGGCCGGCCCCCTCCGAGTTGGTTTTGATTGCTTGCTTTTCTCCTCATTGTGGATTGCATTTTCCTATTTATTTGCTTGCAAGGTAATTTTCAATTGGATGCAAGGCGTTGTTAATTTTACCCTGTTTGGTTCTGGAATTTTTTTGTATTCCTATAGATATTTTAACGCTTTGTTCTAGGATGCAGTTAATTTACTTGGAAACTGTTGATCCTTTTGGGTCTTACTTATAAGATTTGATGGAAAGACTAGAACATGTTTAGTCCAGGGATAATTATTCCTCAATCATGAGGCAAGACTCCCTGAGTATTCTGTCTGGCTGTTGGGAATACACACTATGCCACTCTTGTGCGAGTTCCAAATTTTGTTGTCTCTAACAATCTTAGGTGGTTCTTTCTCCAGTCTTAGGTATTTCCCTTGTATGTATGCACTGATAGTTCTCTGCCTAATATTGGGGGAGAACCCTCTGCATATCTCCAGGGTTTTATGAGTGGCTCTTCTCTCTTTGATATTCTGTCTTATAAATTCTAGTCATCTTGATCTCCCCAGATTCCCAGTTCCCTCTCCTCACCACAGCAAGTCTGCAGAGCTCCCCTGAGTCTCAATCTTTGTTCCATGGCTTGGAAACTCTCAAGGCAGTAAGCTGAGGCTATCTTAGGGCTCACCCTGTTGTCTCTCAGAGATCACTGTCCTTTGTTGACTGATGTTTAATGTCTTACTGAAAAAACCATTTTTTCATATATTATTTTTTGTTGTTTGTTGTTGTTGTTCCTTGGTAAATCTGGACCTAATCACTCCCTCTTGGCATTTGGCTAGAAGTGGGAGTCCCTCTGGATCAGCTGTTTTTACAACTTCAGAATGGAGACTTTACAACTTCAGAATGTAACTTAGGACTTCAGAAATCAGATCATCCAATGACAGTGACGAAACTAATGCCAAACTACCAAATACAGTCAATTAGGATGCACATGGCCTTTCCAATACAGATGCAGTCCTTGCTATCAGTACTGCTTCCTGGGTCTTTCAGGGAAGAAATCGCTAAGTCACGTGTGATTAGGGCCAATGGCTTGGTTATGGCCCATCTCCTGCTCCTTGAGTGGGGCCTACTGTTGTCTTGCTTCAGGCTGGTCATGGTCTGCATGTGAGTTTACTGTCTCTAGGAGCCTGCTGATTGGGAACAGTCCTCAGATAACCTCTGTATTTATTCTGGCCCAGTTTCTAATCCATTAGACATCATGCTTCATGCTCCATTCTCATGATACTCTTTCAAAACTCTGTTTCTTTGTATTGAAACCTTATGCTTTACATCAAACCATTAACAAGGAGAAAGACAATTCACTTTGTTTTAGATGTCAAACCATGATTCTTACTTTTATTTGCTGCACTCCACTAATCTGCTTTGGTTCACTTTTACATGATACACTAACTGCTATGCTATGCTAATTTTGCTGTCCTTCTCAAGGCTGTTGCCCCTGTTCCTAGGGACAAGTCTCAAGTTTCACAGTTCTCTTACATTTTTTATTCATTTGGGCCACATGGCCAGAGATACTGTTTCCTTTTTCACTAAATCTATGTTGCTATCATGTTAGCTGGTTAAATATTAATAGATTAATATCCAAGTATCTTTATTCTTAGTTTTAAAATAATGAGTAAATAATAGTCTCTTGGAGAATGTCACATTTTAGTGGGAATTTACAAAGATATCTAAACTGGCTTTGGAGCAAGTACAGATATACAGCTATAGTTCAAACCCCAGGTTTTCATAAAGCTCAATTACAGTATAAATAATCCATAAATGGTAGTTGAAAGAGCATTCATTCACATTTTGAAAATCTTCAAACTACTGTATCCAATTGCTTTAATATTCTGCAACAAACAAAATTACTGTACTGAAGATGAGAAAAAGGTAACTGAAGTCCATGTTGGCTATAAAAAACATTTATCACTTTGCTTCTGCCAAAATACCATTATGTTTTTCTGATGCTCATAAACCAAGTAATGAGTGTTTTAAAGTTTAAAAAGTGTTTAGGGCCATTATGAAGATCTAGTTTGCTAGTCAATTTGTCACAGAAAAAACGTGTGCATGATCTTCCTATAAAGACAAGTTATTGTTTCAGATGATGAGGTCTATAAAAAGCTGTCTCCATGCAAAATTCTGGTGTTTCACCTCTACATTTCTACTTTGTTGGGTCATAAAAAGTTAAGGGCACTAAAGAAATACCACTAAATTTCAATAGTCACTATAAAAACACCCTGTTAGGACTCTAGATTTCAGATGGTAACACTGTACTGTAAAACTTGATGCTGTTGTGTATCCTAAATCAATCTCTAATTATTCAAGATTTTTTTCCTGAAATCATCTTTTTTTAAGTGAAGATTTTTCTGCTTGGTTTATATGCAAGTCATTCTTAGTCTTCTTGAAATTATAATAATTTATCAGAGTTTGGCATAATGATAATCTTCTCAAATCTTCCCTCTGAATTGTCCACCCTTCCTTCCCAGGTAATATGGCAAATTAATAAATTATACGATAGATGATAATGTGACTGACTCCTATACATGCTTGTGTATTTGTATTTTGATAAGAAAATTCTTACATCAGTATGTATATACTTAGAACTACACACAAATATTCCTTAGCAGCCCCTTGCGTGGCTGAAGACTATCTCATTTGTCTAGAATTTTTAGGGAAGCCAGTGCTTCTTAAAAGTAAGACTAACATCCTAAGAGTCAAAAATTCTTCTGTAACCATTGGGATGCAAATCTTTCTAAAATCCTTTCTGTCTTCTAAAATTACCAGCAATAATTTAACATTTTCTTGGGCTGGCCGGTTAGCTCAGTTGGTTAGAGCACAGCTTTGTAATACCAAGGTCACGGGTTTAGATCCCCGAACCAGCCAGCTGCCAAAACAAAAACAAAGACAAAACAATAATAATATCAAAAAACAATTCTCTTGTGGCAGAAGGTTGGTATTCTGACTTCCAGTTGTTAGAATATATGGAATAGCCAAGACATGGAATGATTTTTCTTTTTCACATCCTTATATTTACTTTTTCTAACTCTTCTATGTTCTCTCTTTGCTGTCAGGGTGTCCACTCTCCCTTCTTATGGTGGATCTGTGTGTCTGCTTATAAAAGGTACTCCTTGGTTTTCTAATTTGTTGCTTAAAATCCAATGTGGACTGGAGAATCTGATGATCATAGTTATACTTTATCGAAATCACAGAACAGCTTTTGTGATGTTGACTTTGACTATTCCAGACCCTTCTACCTCCTTCTTAGTAGTATCTACTCTATTAGTAGTAGAAAAATTCATCAAATAAATGTCCTCTGGATATGGGGGGATAAATTTCACACTGGGGATAACTGTGCTGAACTAACATATAGGTTTATGTGCTGAAAACAGGCAGCACGATGTTATTGCCAGAAAATACTAAGAATGATTATCGTACTTTTTTCCTAATTCTCATTATATAATCCAAAGGAGGAGAGAATTTGAAAATATAAAAATAGCAATTTTTTTAAAGCTTATCATTTGCTTACTCCAAATACCTAAATACCCAGACTTATCTCAGCAGCTCTTCCAGCTGACCTGGCTGCCTCTGGGACCCAGAGCCTGGTAACTTAAACAGAAAGTTCAACATTATAAGAGGTAAAGACTACAGAACTGGGCAGTGCTACTGAAATCTGCAGCCTGAAAAGTACTGCTGAGTTCAGATGCTGAAAAGAAAATGGTTCTCTCGCAGCTCTTTTCTACCAATTTTATATTGTATTGACAGCATCTTCCCATCCGAATCAAAGAACCAAATAAAGAATCATAAAATGTGACTGAGAATGGCCTGATCTATAATAGGTGCTACTAAATTCATATTGACTGGTGAGATGTTTATAAATAAAAAAGACTTACCTACAAGAAAGACATGTGAACATAAATACTAGTTGAGTTAAACACTTCTGTTTGAGCATTTCTGCTCAACCAAGCACTGGGCTTAGTAGTGGGATAAAAGGAGATAAATGGGACTTGGCTTCCGCCCTTAAGGGGCTGACAGACCAGATTCTTTTCTAGAGGACAGTCTCAGCTCAGTAAGGACTCACTGTATAAATGAATGAATAATTGGTGACACTGAACCTTAAATTTGACATTTAGATGTGGTGCAGTTCTTTATACATAACATGTCTCTTTTTTATCAGGCTGCTTTTAAGATTTTCTCTTTATTATTAATTTTGAGCAATTTGATTATAATATACCTTGGTATAGTTTTTTCATGTTTCTTATGCTTGGGGTTCCTTGAGCTGCTTGGATCTGTGAGTTTCTGATTTTCATTAAATCTGAAAAATTTTCAACCATTATTTCTTTAAATAATTTTTTCTGGGTTCTTTCTCCTTTCTCTCTTCCCTTGTTTGGGGACTCTAATTACACATATGAGTATATCAGACCACTCACTGATGCACTATGTGTATTTGTTTCTTTTTTCTCTGTGTTTCATTTTGGACAGTACAGTTTCCATTGCTGTCTTCAAGTTCACTCATCTTTTCTTTTGCACTATCTAATATGCTGTGATTCCCACTCCACATAGTTTTTGTTTCAGACATCATATTTTCAACTCTAGAGGTTTGACGTGGGTCTTTTATAAATTTTTCCAATGCCTACTTAGCTTTTTGAACACACAGTGTATAGAGTTTAAAGGTTGACATCTTGCATCTAAAATCTTTCAGAGCCCAAAGACATTTCTCCATCATAGTATTCTCTTATAATCCTTTTGATTTCTGTAAATTTGGTTGTGACTCCTTTTTCATTTCTGATTTTAGTTATTAGAGTTTTCTGTCTTTTTTCTTAGTCCATCTAGGTAAAGGTTAGTCAATTTTGTGAATCTTTTCAAAGTATCAACTTTGGTTTCATTGATTTTCTCTATTTTTTTTTTTTTTCTATTTTTTATTTCTTTCATCTATGCTCTGATTTTTATTATTTACTCCCTTTCCAGGTCTGGGCCTAGTTTGCTCTTCATCTCCTAGTTTCTTAAGTTGCAAAGTCATTGTTGATTTGAGATCTTTCTTTTTTCTTAGTGTGTACATTTACATTAAATAAATTTCCCTTTTAGCACTGAGAAAAAGAGAAAATGAAAAAAACCCAACAAAAAACCCGAAAGTTGCAGTTCATGTAACAGTAGGTTCTTTGGCAAATATCTCTTTTGGGACTATGATTAATCATTTTAATAAAAGTTTGCACATTAAAAAAATTGTTCTGGGGCCAGCCCCATGGCTCACTCGGGAGAGTGTGGCGCTGGTAGCGCCAAGGCCGCGGGTTTGGATCCTATATAAGGGATGGTCGGTGCACTCACTGGCTGAGCGTGGTGCAGACCACACTGTGCTGAGGGTTGCGATCCCCTTACCGGTCAAAAAAAATTGTTCGGATAAAGACCTAAGTATTTCTCAAAAAAATGATAATTGGTAACAAAACAAATTGTATCTTCAGATAGCACAATTGACTTGCCACCACCTAGATCTTTGGGCCTCAAGTCAGACTCATGCCTGAAGCCCAGAGCCCACTGTCCATGTCCATGCTGTCAGTGCTGCGAGGCAGTAGAGCTGGGCAGGGCACGTGAGTACGCTTGGTTACATCAGTGACAGCCCCTTGGCCTATGACATCTTGCTTCTAGTGTCAGATCTTTGCATCTAGTGTCGTGATTGATCTGCACGATGTAGAGTGAGTAAGCCACAGTCTTCTCTGTTTAAAGATGACACATCTGAGACACAGTGAGGTGCTGTAATTTTCCCAGGCTCACAAAGCTCAGAAAAGGGAGAGCCTAGCTAGGTGTGAACTGTGATTTGAGTCAAGGCTTCCTAGACCATGCTAAGTTTAAAGGGACATAAGATCTAAGGGCCAGTTCATGTAAGTGACTTCCATTATCTCTTTCCTTGTCACATAGGGCTATGCTCTGGACTTCTGCCTGGTGCCATACTGCTTTTGAACCATTTCTCCACCAATCTCTGGTTGAAAGCAAGAGAAATCTTCACTTCAAGCCCAGCCCAACCTGCATTCTATAGGTACAACTTTAGGGATGCCTTATGGGTGGGGGTAGGGGCAGGGACACATGTTCATTACTAAGGCTCTCAAGAGAAGAGGTGGGTCTGCCCAGCATCACTAGCCATTTTGTGGGAAGAGATGTCGGGGGCTGGGCCTCATGATCTGGAATGTCACAGCTGAGAGAGAAGGAAGTGCTGTGGCTTGGACTGTAGCTATGGAAACAAAGGATGACAGAGAAAGAAAAGTGACAAGAAGACAGACACAGGGAGGCATAAGCCAAAGGGAAAGTGTAGTTACACAGTGATGCTGAGGCCAGCATGTGTGCCACCTATGGTGCTGATCTTCTGAAAATTATCTATAGCAATGTGTCTATGTTAATGTCATTTTGAAGAAAACGTCAAGGAAAAGAGTGATTTATGATTATCCCAAATCCCAGGCTTTGATTTTAAATGAATGGAACATGGATGGCAGAAGTTCAAACTTTCTTTCTTGGTATTTTCCCCATATGCCCTCGTTCTTCTAAGAGGTCACAGTTTTTTATGCAACAAGGCAAGTCAGCTCGTGTAACTATTAGGGACCACACTCAAGAATTCTTTGTTATGGCGAACCTCTTTCTATCCAAAATCAGGGTCATGAGAATTTTCTGTGAAAGTCATTCAGCAATAGTGTGTGTCTATATAGACTCAGAGAAAATGGTCCTATTCTCCTCCCAATCACACATTTGCTTTAATATTTTTTGCCAAAGATAACTAACAATACTATGCTTCTCTAAGCCCATAACTTAAAAATGCAAGGGGTTCTTTCCTTTGGGGGCTGGGACCTGGTAGAACATTTTCAGTGTTTACATTGGTTTTTACACAAGGTATTTGGGTATTAGCTCCCTGAACAGTCAATGATAGTGCTTTGAAAACATCAACATGTCACAATTATTCCTGAAGACCAAGTAGCTCAGCTACACAGAGTGGAAAGCATTTCACAGCATTTTCAGTGACTATACTCACATCTATTCTTGTGCTTTTAGTGGCCTTCAAGGACTCCTGAGCCCCGAAGAAGAATTCTTAAAAGGAATACCTTTCTAAGTCCGGCAGTTCAATATAATTGGTTTTTCGCTAAGTCCTTAACATTTTTATTGGAATTGCATTTCTTGACAGCAGACTTTTATTATTGTCTAAGGACTTGCTTGTCATCCCAGGTTTCTTTTTACTGTAATGGACCGGCCGTACCTTCCAGCTCCCTGCAGCCAGGTTCTGCAGGGCGCCTGCCGCCCCTTCCAGCGTGTCTGGGTTTGAGCACTCGGAGAGCAGTGTGAGGTAGGGTTTGACTACTGATGGGTGCCACAGCATCTGGATCCCTTTTGGTGGTTCAGCACAGTCTGGAAGAGGTCCTACTCCATCCCACTGGAGGAAGAAAAACGAGAGTAAACAGCTTTAACATCTTTGTGCTTTCCCAATATTGCCTTTGCAAACATTACAAATGAAAACAGAAGTGGTATCATAACATCCGGTGGACATTGGCTGCACAGAGGGTATTGAATCAGCAATCCAGGGACCACTAAAAATCCCAAAGCCATTCCTGCCCACCAAGATCTTATGGTTGAGGGTGGAGGGGGCTGGAGCATGCACAGAACTGAATGTAACTGGCAGTAGAAAGGGATGAGCTCTCTGAGAACGATTCTAACACATGGCTATAGGAAAGAAGAGATGGGTTAATCTTGACTGGGCAGGATGGTAGAAGGCTAAAGGTCAGGCAGCGTATTTTATAGTTAGCCTACTACAGGCGTTGCATGGTGCTTACCGACAATCAAATGCTCTCACTTCCTAGACGTAATTATTAACTGTGATAAATTCCTATGTAATATGTAAAGTACATGTGTTTGATTTTGGGTACCATTGCTGCATCTAACAAACAAAGGACAGAAGGGGCGAAAGAGAGAAAATTGCTATGGTTTATTAGACACATTGACATGAGCTATGGGTAAATTTAGATCTTGCAGTAATCCTGATAGTTAAATTTGCTTCAAGTTGAATCTAATGAGTGACAGGAGAATGTGTAAGACTATGGCTTTTACACACAAAGGAATACCAGTCAACCATTAAAAATGATAGTCGTGAAGACTATGTAGCAACTTGGACAAATGATAACGATAAAAGTTAAATGAACAAAGCAGGACGTAAAGCAGTATGGGGTTTGTCCCAAGTAAAGTGCATTATGAAAAACCTGTAATGATTGCAAAATTTATTGATAAACTGTCTTTCATTTATTTCTGCATTTCAAATTTTCTGTTCTATTACTCTTGTGATTTTAAAAATACTAAAAATTGAAATAATGATTCTGGTCTTTAATTACACAAAGCATTTGTCTTTTGTGAGAAATAAAGACTAATGAATATAAAAGGGTATAAATGAAATATGCTATATGGTTAGAAAAAATATACCCATATTCACTTCTGACAAAAATCACAGTAAAATGAAACAATTCCTTTATAAATTTAGGTTGGGGGCATTAAGCTATTTAGCTTATTTGTGTTTATTAATAATTACTTAAAAATAAATATAGTCTAAATGACATATCTTCTTTTTTACAGATTTTTTGCATACATACATATATGTGCATGTATATGTATATACAATTGACCCTTGAACAATACAGGGGTTAGGGGCGCTGACTCCCCAGAGAGCTGAAAATATGCATGTAAATTTTGACTCCCCCAAAACTTTACTAATACTATACTGTGAACCAAAAACTTTACCTATAACATAAACAGTCAATTACCACATACTTTGCAT
>NW_007726505.1:180684-220277 GCF_000696425.1 Galeopterus variegatus
GTTTACTTCATATCCTGGCAACATGAAAATGGAAATGTTGATAGAGATATCGTAAAGTTAACTGTCACAAATAATCTCATTATTTATTTTCCAAGAGAAAAATTAAAATCTCATGTCTTCTTCTTCTCAATTAGGACATGGTTTAGTTTAAGGCAAAGCTAAAGCTTAGAGATGATTGACATTCCATGAATGGATGTTGAACATCCCACTAAAGGTCATTTTCAGTGAGCATGTCACTCAATTTTAACTTTATAACAAGGACACTCACTCCTTTTTCTTGTAAGCAAAGTCACATCTCAATCATTCAAAGATGACTTTGCATCTGTGAACAGCCTATCAATGAAACCAGCACATTAAATGTATAAAACAATGAGAGTGAACCAGCCCTGCCACATTGCACCTGGTTCATCATTCTAGACTGGCTCGTGGCATTGAATAGAAAGATAGCGCTAGGGAAAGACATCAGTCATTTCGTATCTTCAGTGTCTGTCAGCTTTGATGGTGAAGCAATAGTGACGTTGGCTTCTCCAAAGAAACCAGCCTGAGGAAGTGACTCTGTCTGCCAGTGTAACAGGAAATGAAAAATTATTTCATTTGGGTTTTTTGTTTGTTTCCTTTTCTATTTTGTCATCTCTTTAAAAATTTTAAGCTATTATATGAAGATCTAATAATTTTTGGAAAAATAAGCATATGAAATTTCCAACTCAACGTGGATGAGGTTTCCCTCTCCTGGAAGAGCTGATATAAGCGCGGGAGGTATATAGAAGCAGTATTTGCATGCTCATTACAAAGTGTAACAGCTGAAGTGTAAAGAAGACGGAACAGCAGCTGTCTTATCTTTTGCTGGGTTTCATCTTGTTCTCCTTTTCTAACTTCTGTGCCATAAAGCAGGATAAATGGTCAAATCAGTAGACAATTTTCTTCTGCTCTGACATGTCATCTATGTAGCTCTTAAATACCTTTTATTACAATCCCTTCTTAATGGCTACAGAGAGAATCTGAAGGAAATAAAAGGACAACTGATGTGAATACAGATATCTTTGATGGCAACTAGAGATCAAGTTCAAAGGGGATTCTTTGCTATTTCAGGATGTTGATGGCACCCTGGCATGTTAATACTAACGATAAAGAACTCTTTCAAAACCAGTCAATGTATCTGCCAGACCTTTATCTGTATACTTTCTTCACACTTTTATTGAGGTAATGGGGAAAAGGTATCAGTTTTTCATTAAAAATAGATTTTCATCACCTATGAAATGTATCATGTATTTGAGTTATGTAAAGGTCTATCTATTGCTATTATGTTACTGCATTTCAATGCCTAGAATAGCATACCGATTATGACCTCAGTAAATAAATAAATTCCTCCAATTTCTTTACTTAAAAAATTGTGTTAACATACTTGACATTATTTCCAGCAATCAACACCTACCTACAAGACAAGAGGGCAATCATGAGGTTAGGACCAGACTGGAGCAGGTGAGGCAGTTCCTCACATGCAAAGTTTTAATGCCAGCCTTCTTCTAGAGTGAGGGTCCATGAGAAATCATGGATAAGCAATTCTTTTACCAAAGTGGAAACAAAGCATTTATAACTCTAAATATAAATGCCTCTATCCTAAAATTTCTACAGAACCGGTATGTTACCTGAAGGGAAGCAATGGCTGATCTTTTGACACAGTCAAAGCACTGACCCTATAGCGATTTAGTCTTTAAGAACACAGGACTCAATTTATAAACTTGTTACAAACTGTTGGTTTTGGATTATAGCCTGAGGATATATTACCAAAAATTCTTTAAGAGCTTGAAATGTGATAATGATATGTAAAGAAGCAAAAGGTCATCAAGTCAGGAGAGAGAACATTCTATGTAACAAAAAGAGAGTGCAACCAAGGAGACAAAATATCTGCAGGAAAACGACAGGGCAATGCCAGGACAATATTTTTAGATTATATTATCTGCATTATTGCCAGTTATTTCACACACACACACACACACACACACACACGTATATATGTATTTATCTTCATTCCTCAGGTTGCAATTTAAAAGTCAAGCAGTGTACACAAAGAGAAAGAAAGAGAAAGAAAAGAAAGGCATTTGTGGTTTAAAAAAGTTTTTTCTGGGTTTCATCTTGCTCCAACTTGGGAAAAATTTTTTGTGAAAATATCCCTTTTTCATAGCTTTACTCTTCATACTAGGGAGTTAGACAAATGTTCTGCAATTCTGTGTGACATTTTTATTTTCATCCGTTATATTTTAGCAAACAAAACTCGCAAACGTTCTGGCAGCTCTTGACTCTTAAAGGTATTACTTAAATGTTTAAATTATATTTTGTGCAAGTCATTCACTTGCTAATCAGGAAAAAATATCAGAGCATATATTTCTAGCATTAAATCTCCTCTTGTACATCGTCTTATTTAAAGGAATTTTCAATTTTACATACATATTTAGAGGTCATAAAGCTAAGGATTGAGTGGGTAGGACAGTTTTTGAGATTTATTTTTTCATGGATAGCAGAGTAAGCATTAAGAAAACTTCACGTCACAAGGACCCTCTAGTTTTACCACGCCCTTTCTGCCATGAAGCTCTTCTGGGGACAGGCTGGCAGCAAAGCAATGAGTGTATATGGAGGATTATACTGACAGTAGATCATGGAACAAACAAATAGATTCTTTTGTCATCCCAAATAGAGCCTCACACAATCACATAAAATCAGCACTTTCCTTTACTGCCTTCAAATATGTGACTGCATGATTAGTATCAATACAAAATTGGCAAACAGTTTATATCACTCAAATTGTATAGAATCGAGAACATGTATTCTCTCATTAAAAAGTCAATGCTCAAAATCTTTTGGAAAGGAAGAGAATACCAGCCTTCCCAGTTAGAAGCCAATGGACTGCTGAAATTTAGACATGATGCTGTTTGATGTGGTCACGGTCGGGACAGAGAATATATGATGGCCACTGTAAGAGCTTTCTTCTTAGGAAGAAAATAATGTAAGTGCAGGAATGTGTCCAATGCGTAGGTTAAAAGAAAAAAAGAAAAGAAAAAAATCTTTCTTTGGACTTGCTTTAAATTCTTTGGCTTCCCTGTGGGGCTAAATTCTATTCGAAAGATTTCTATCTCAGGTGGTTTGAGGATAGAATAGCAGAAGTCATTTGCTCCCTATATGAAGAGAAAGATGTAAGTTAGGGATAAAAATCAGAAAGTCAAAAAACCAGAAAGGGAAGATGTCAATGCACGTTACAAAGAGTCTGTAAATGTGGGGTTTGTTAAGATACAGAGACTCGCAGGACTACTTTAATTATTACATTCCTAAAAGCCCCAGTTGAATGAGAGTTACAAGCCAGTGTCTTCTCCTCTGTGCTCAACCAGCTTCCAACAGCCAGATTCTCTGATCTCCAACACACTGGGCTGCATAGGAGGGAAATGCAAACAAGAAGCACTCACTTGAACAGGGAGAACGGTATTCTCTTAGGAAAAGCACAGGCTTCTGATAGCCTCAGCCAGGCATGTCTCTGTACAAAAAAGACCTTTTCTGCTGAGCCGTATCTTTGGAACATAAACAGAAAAGTCTCTTAGGAAAAGCACAGGCTTCTGATAGCCTCAGCCAGGTATGTCTCTGTACAAAAAAGACCTTTTCTGCTGAGCCGTATCTTTGGAACATAAACAGAAAAGGCTGGTTTCACCAGCGGAATGCATCTCTATTACCCAGATTCCTCTACCAATTAGGGAGCATCACAGCCATCACATATGTGCTGGCTAACTTTTGTTTTTTAAGGGATTTCGGAGAAATAAACAACAGACCAGAGATACTGCAAGATAAACTGAATAAATCTGCAACAACAGGGAAACATTCTGATTTTAAGAAACCACTCTTCCCTCACAGGAGAAGTCACACATTGCAAAATGTAGGGAGAGAGAAGACCGGCTCTAAGTTCGTAAACTGTCAGGGAATGCACTCTCAAGCAGGGTTTGGTTTAATTAGGCTGCAGCCAACAGTAAGTACTTTAAAAAAACAACAATCAAAACCCAAGTCCATTCCCCGCCTGCCTCTCTTGTTTGGCTTAGTCTGAACAGCAGAGTTACTAATTGATTTTGCTGTTACAGTCTTTCATGACCACTTTTAGCTCTTTTGGGGGTGGAAAAGGGGGGAGATAGAGGTGATGGATATTTAAAAACTCCAATTAAATGTAAAGAGCTAGAAGAGAAAGGATTCTTTGTGTAGATTCTTGAGAATTTCAAACAAAAGTGTTAACTCTAGTGTCTAATTTCCTCCGGGAGCTGTTCAGAAGATGCTGGCTGCAGCTGAGGCTGAGGCTGTGCGAAAAAGGGACAGAGCTGCTGGCTAATTAGCTGTATGTATGTGGCACCGCCCTGTCTCCAGGCTCTCCTTGCATGTGAGAGATTAGAAGCTCACATTAGAGGCAGGATAGGGTGTTTTCTGAACAAAGTATCAGAACAAAACAGATTTAGGGATAGCCTTGCTGATTCACCTCCATGTGTAGGGGTGGCACACATCCCTCAGGAACTGTCAGAGGGAGGCTGGTGATGCTGCCTACTCCAGAGACTGGCAAAATGAAGCGGCCGTTATGCTGTGCTCCACAGAGGAATGCTGTCAAGGCTGCACACCACTAATGCCCATCCAGAATTCTCTCTGCTCCTAACTTCCCTTCCACATCTAGGGAGACCTGGGTCATGCTCCTCCCAGTTACCTGCCTTCTAAGGGGGCTCTGTCCCTGACATGCCAACCTCCTTTGGATAATCCTGTAGTCGTGGTTGCTTGTTTATATCTTTGGTGGGACAAGTGGCAATGTCTGGAGACATTTGTGGTTTCTAAGGGGGCTCTGTCCCTGACATGCCAACCTCCTTTGGATAATCCTGTGGTCGTGGTTGCTTGTTTATATCTTTGGTGGGACAAGTGGCAATGTCTGGAGACATTTGTGGTTGTCATAACTGGGGGAGGTAGTGCGAATGGCATGTAAAGGTTGGAGGCCAAGAATGCTGATAAACATCCTACCCTGCACAGGACAGTGCCCCACAACAGAGAACTATCTGGCCTCAAATGTCGACAGTGCCCAAGTTGAGAAACCCTGGTCTAGTAACATACAATGCAGAGTATTTATGGCATGGAGTATTGAGTGGTAAAATGTAACTAAGAAAACTGAGACAGCTGAAACAGAGGTGTAAATCTGTAAACTCACTAAGAAAAGAGCAGTACTTTTAGGCAATGGGATATGTTTTCTGTGAGAAGTGAGGAAGAAGTAGAAGAATCTCGTTCATTCATGGAGAGCGGCAGAGGGGAGCTGCTGCAGAAGCGCGTGCAGCCGTGATCTTTGCAGGCTCGTGTGACTTGCTGCTTCCAGGCCATGAAATACCTTGTCTTGAGTCTACAAGCTCCTGGCATATGGTGAGGTGGAAGCGGAGTGGGGATGTACTGGAACCAGCCAAGAGCAGCGAGTGGCAGCTGAGATAAGCAGATGGTTAGAAAGGAAATGGCATTAAGCAGCAAATAAAAAAAGGATGGTTACTAATAAGAAAATGAAAACTGTCTGGAACAAAGAAAACAACCTGTGATATTGGGAAATGAAAGCCTAAGAGCATTGAAAATGTCACAAAGGGCAGATCCATCAAGTGATGATAAAAAAACCAAGGCCACGTACTTAAACTGTCACTGACATTTGGAATGATTAAGATAAGTTTTGGTTTGCATACTGAAAGCCTTAAAAACATTCATCTGGTCTAGATATTTCACTTTTAAGAATTTATCTTTAAGAAGTGATTAAGGAGGTAGACGAGATTTCACTACCCAGAAGTTTATACCAGTTTACGTTAGGAAAAATTTGGAAGCCACCTAATTTTCTAGTAAGAAGGGATTGGTTCTGGAGTGGCCTTCTCGGTAGTTCTTCCACATTCTGGTGTAAAGCACTATTTACTGGCAAGGAAAGAGGTCACGCTGTGTCACACGATAAATTGTCAAACAGTGGACGGAGCAGAGTGGACATGTGCCCACCTGTTCTCCGCAGTGTGCTAAGACAGGCGGTGGGAGCGGTCACCTGGGTGCAGGTAGCTAGGGGCGCACTGTTTCCTATCACCTCCCCCTAATATACCACTGCAACCTGCACTTCTTTATTAAGAGAATACCCAAGGTTCACCCAGGGTCATGGTTGTCCCACAGAAAGACGACACTTCCCAGTCTCTCCCTTGCAGCCTGGAGGCCATCACAGGGATGTGAGCACAGGGAGGGGGGCAGCTCCTGTCTCCTTTTTCCCATTTCTGCTCCTGGACTGTGGCCATGTGGAACCATCTTGGACAGTGAGAAGGAGCATGGCCTCCTAAAAATGACAGTCCTGTAAGACATAGGAGCCTGGCTGCTGAGGACTCTGTGAGAGGCAGGGACACTTATCCACCACCAGACCTGTGAACCCGGCTGTCTGATATGGCCCCTAACTCACACTTGAACTGATAGTGTGCAATGGTATTTTGAAGGGTTAAACAACGTTAGGCATAAATGTGGATAGAAAAAGATCTGAAAGGATATGTGTCCAGGTATAAACTGTAATTATGAATCTCTTGGTGGGGGGATGGTGGAGGTGTGTATATTATTTTCTTCTTGGAGCTGACTGCTATTTTGCTCACATATTGTTTATGTGTTATGTGTATACATATATATTTATATTTATAAATAACATCTATTTTGTCTGAAATAAGGAGAAACTGTGATTTAAAGTTCAAGCATCCAGTGTGGTGATTGGAACTAATAATAAAATTCATGTTTGTGCTTTGGGACACTGCATGCTATTTAGTCTCAGAATCTCAATTTTGGGCCAACAGCATCCACAGGACACAGTGGGCAATGTGTGAGGCTCCTGCAAAGTCCTGAAAATCCAATGGAACGTTGCGGGCGATGGGATTCCATGATACCACTTAATATCTATGATGATTAAATGGTATTAAATTTAATTTCATGATTAAATGATTTCATGACACCAGTATAATACCATTCAACACGTGCCATGTGTTGACACCTTCAGATCACAGCATTTGTTTAGTCTGGCATGACTAAAAGTACTGCTTCTCCAGGGATACTTTGAGATACACACATATACATTTCGTGTGTGTGTGTTTTAAGTTCGTAGATGATAACAGTAATATAGAATGTGCATGAGGTTTGGTGGTGATTGCAGATTCAGAATACTGACTAACAATGTGATAAGACGTAGCACTGTCCTGAGAAGCTGGAGAACAGTCTGAAACATATAAAAGGAGAAAGACTATGGAATGTACTTGGCTCACAGCAGCCCTTGGAGGCAAAGCTTCACCAGGAAAGAAACAGACGAATCTGGGAAAGTCACAATTATGAGCATTGACCTGAAAGAAACCCACAGCAAGAGCTAGAGGCCATCAGGCATGACAGATTGACTGTCATTTAGCATAATTGGTGCCAGGTCACAGACAGAAATAAGACCACACAGAAAACTCACTCTCTATGGGGATCAACTGCACCTGTTCATAGTACGATAAAGACTGGGAGAGAAGTTTAGATAAAATTACGCAGAAGTAGATTAGGGAGTGATTAAGTTTTTACTTGGGGGAAGTCATCAGGGTGGAGGTGATGTTTTACTCGGTCTTGAAGAACCATCCTCCAGGAGTGGAGGAAGAGGAAGGGAATGCCAGGCAGGGGAACAGCGTGAGCGGAAGCTTGGAGGCTGGCCCGTGGGACCTCAGGGTGGGCTAGGAAAGTGCACTGGGAGGGAGCCCTGGAGGTTCTGCTGGCATGTATCTTTCATCGTGGAATATGTAAGTGGGCATTAGAGCTTTACACAGAAGTCCATTCCTATTGCTTTAGCGTATAAAATATCATGCCAAGTATCATAAGTGAAACGTCCCACTAATCAATGTATTTGGCATCTGCAACTTAAGAAAGAGGTGAAAAGAGCAAAAACATTTACTCTTAATTGACTAACACATACTGAAAGTTGTAAAACAAAGACTATCACAAGAGAAAAATACTGGATATACCATATTAAAATACTGGATTAGAATCATGTTTGAATTGTGATACGTTTAAGTCCTCACCCATATGCATAGATTTTTTTTTTTTTTTACACATTTGAATTTTAAAACTTTTAAGTGATTTATAAGCAGAAAAGAGAGAGGCTTTCGGTTCTAGTGGATCCTGCTTGGTTTAGTTTTGTTTTTCTCTCGGTGGGTTTCTCGGTACATGATCAAGCTCACACTGAGTAGTCGTGAAGACCCAGGTCTGATGTGAGCAGTACCAACCCCAGGACACTATCACAGGATCCTTGGCCATATTCCAAATTGAAAAACAAAAAAATGCTTATTTCTAGCAAAGGCGCAAAAAGTACATAAATCAATTTCATCTCCTTCTATTTCCGTGTAATCCAATCTTCAGACTGTCCCCCACCTTCCCCTACCCTGTGGTGAAAGCTGGTGGCACAAAGCCATGCTGGAGGGAAGGAAGGATCCTGCCAGGTGAGGTAGGTCTCCTTGGCATATGACATGTGGCTGCTTTGGGAGAGGTTCCACCCCCCAAATTAGAGAAACTAGCAATTTCTTATAATTCAGCAACAGGAGTTTTACACAGAGTCAGAAATGAATGAGTTTGCAAAGTCCATGTGATGCACAGAGGTGTCAAACACATCCACACACGGGGGATCACAGTCAGATGGTTCTAGAATGTTTCAATAGCACCCATTTCTTGAAATAACAGCATGAATGCAACCTATCTGTGTATCATGTATTTTCTTGAATTATCCCTACCAGGGATTTAATAAAAAAGTTTCTGAGATTTTCATTATAACTAAATCTGACCTAAAGAATGTTATAATATTTTTTAAGGTCCAGAATACCAATGCCAGCTATAACAGTCAACATCAATTTCTGGAATAGAATGGGGTCCAGAGGCCATCATTAAACCAATTATGATTTTCGTCATTTTTGCTTCCTGTCACAGTATCTGGCTCCTCTGTCCCAGGAGGTCTCTGTTGTGGACTAGATAATCCTTCATTTTACATAGTCCCTTACACTTTTCTCTGAGGCATCTTAAATTTAAGAGAAAACAAAACACACATTTTTATAAGCATACCTGGACTTAGCCACTTTAGTGCTTTTTGGACATTATTTTTAAATGCCATTTGAAAAGATTACAAATGTAATTTTCATTTGGAATATTTGTAAATACATAAGTACAAAAGGAATTGATCATTATCTTCTCTTTGATGTTTACTCTACTTTTTCTAGAAACAGACCTTCTGTAAATGCATATATTTTGTATTTGCATATACATATATTATAAAACTGGCCATATTTTTTCTATATATATCTCATCCATATCCATGTCTATATCTACACCTGTGTTTACATTACTTTCTTCACTTTACTTGTATTATATATTATCTTTAATCACTAAAAATTCTTTAAAAGCATGACTTTGCCCTCAGAAGAGGTTCGAGGGGACAAATGATCTCTGACCATCTTTAAAGCTGTAGACCTAGAACTCTCTGGAAGCTTCTAGGCAATTTAAATCCGTTTCCAGGCATTGAAGGTAACTTGCTGTGTGAGCAAAGACGGGGATGCTTTGTCCTAGATGGGCCTTGGAATGGAACGTTTGCATTGCCACCTTGCTGCAACCTGTTAACAGTGATGGATTAGGGCCGTGGCTCCTCCTCTCACTTGCAGCAGCTGTTCTTGAATTCCTTTTGACTCCCGGACACCCATATTGGAATGGTGACCTGCATTCTCCAAGTGCCAAGCACCACTGGAAATCCTCAGGGGGAACCACTGCCTTTTTCCTGCTGAGACCCCAGAGGCAGTGCCAACCTTCCCCAGCAGGTGTCATGACCTAGACTCAGTCCTGGCCTCGGTGCCAGGGGGCTCACTAGGTTTGAGAACGCTCTCCTATTTCATTCCTCTCCTTTTAATTTAATCTTACATTCTGCCTTTACTGTCATCCCCATCTCCAGCCCTTTCAACTTTGCCTACCATCCACCAGTCTTTAAATGCATGGTAGTTTTTACTTTTGACCACTTTTATATATATTGAACTTGACAAAACACATTAAATGGTTTTTCAGACAAGCATAATTGTTATGTTTACATCCTCACGAAGCTTGATATCGAATTTTCTGGTATTTCAAAATGTTTTTGTATTCATTTAGAGCATGTTAAAAGACCTTAAAAAAAAAACAACTATGATTTGGTTGAAATCCTAACTTCAAAGCTTCTTTATAAACAAAAAATTTCCACTGCATTTTGACCTCTAGCAGTATCAGGGAAACTTTCTTAAAGAAGTCTCTTCCTTTTTCCCTTAAAGAATATTGTAAGAAAAAAATGGAACAAATAAACCACATAAATTTTCACTTGGACTTTTGGTAAAAATAATAAAATTCTATTAATGAATTTATGGTACTAAACTTGGAAAACAGCTCATCAATATCACAAAATAAGGTTTAAAATACAGCATTCTAAGCCTAGAAAATCACCCACCGCAGGATTTCACGGAGGTAGCGAACTTCTGGAAAGAAGGGCTGTATCATGAGGTGAAGCCCACAAATACTCCTTCTCCTTGGACTGCTTCCTTCTCTGAACCCAATCAACCCCTAATTTCACCTGTCACTTGAAAGATTTAAATCCATGTAAGTGCATCTTGGCAGAGTTGGGGAAAGGGATTGATGTCAGGGTCAGGTGCAGCAGCAGCAGGGATGCACTTTGGAATCTGAGCAGCAGCTCAAACCCTGGAGGCGAAACCCTCACATCAGGGTGGATGCAGTCTCAGTTGCAGTCTCTGCAGCCATGGCTAAGGTTGCACTAATGCGATTTCCCATGTTTGCTTTCCAAACGTGCCTGGGATTCATCCATGAGATACTGAGTCCTTCGGTCTTGGGTGAGACCTGGGGGATTATCATCTCTGGGCAAGTTGGGAAGCACCGTGTTCCTGCCCAGATGCTTTTCTTCCTTTTAGCCTTTACTGTGCTCACTCACATTTCCAGGACAAAGCAGTGCAGGGACTGGGCTCCGTGGTAACAGAGTACAGCAAAGGGAAAAGATTAAAAGAACCCATTTTACCTTTGTTAGCCCATGTTTTAGTTGATTTGAAGTTGAAAATGTCCAGATCACATAGTGGTATGGCCCCCTGAAGTAGCAGTTGCAACCCTGATGGGTGAGACAGCACCCTGCCCGATGCCTGGCACTGAGGTGTCCTGTGAACACCTGCTGGCTGACCGCTGAACTCCCCTGGTGGGGCAGTTTCAGTGGCCGAGTGAGTTGAGAACGACAACTCAATCATTTTTAAAAGGCTCCTGCTCAGGGAAAGGATGGAAAACACAGAGCACTGACTCACGACAGGAGAAAAAAGCAGGGTGTGAATTCAGTTCTCAGAGTGGAAGGTCACCATCATAGAGTCAATGAGCACGAATCTCCTAAACTGTAGGTGTGTGTCAGCTGGAACATGCAGATCCAGAAACTGTGGGAAGGCCTGGTGCAGCCTACAGGGGTTGTGAACAGCCGGAGGATTGAAATCTAAAACCACACTGTCGTCGCACTCAAGGAGGAGCCAGGAACTAGACTTAAGAATGCATTCCCACTAATCCTTCCTGTAACTAAACTATTTTTCTTTAACCTTCTCTTGAAGTAAACCTATTGCTTAATATAGTTTAGAAAACAGTGTGCTGTGACCTCAACAAATACATTTGCTTTTTTATTTTGAATTCAAAACCTAGCAAGACAGAGTGTCGTGGGATCTGTACCTCTTTCTCAGTGGTCCACTGCTGAGCAAAGCCAGATCCTGGGTTAGTACGACCCTCAGCAGGTGCATGTATGACCACAGTGTCCAGGGAATACTAGATGTATGACCACAGTGTCCAGGGAAAGGTGGACATGAGACCACAGTGTCTGGGTGAAATGGAAAAATCCTCAGGGGTGGGCTTTGGGCAGCCGAAAGGCCAGCTCTTCCTACCACTCCCTTTCCTGGTGGTGTCCATGGGAGATGGGTTCAGCCTCTCAGAGGCTGCTGGGGACAGAGGAAGAGGCTGCTCTGGGGCCCCAGGTTTGAAAGTTGCTGCCCACGGGCCTTTGCTTCACTGCAGGGGACCCACTCACAGCTGCATGAGGTGAAGCCCATTCTGTTCTGCAGAGACGTCCTGCAGCTGGAAAATGTTCTGACTTCATCTGAATTGTCCCCCAAAGCCAAGTTTCTAAGGCCATCCTGTTCTTAGATGTTATCACCATTTCCAACAGAAGTGCAAGATTGCATATCCAAACATTTCAAAACCTGCTATGAAATACATGTTGGTTTTTTGTGCCTCTCTCCTCAGCTTCCCTTTTTCTACCACGTGTCCTGTTCTGTGCATGCCCTCCACCTGCAGGACACCCAGCCTGCCCCAACAAAGACCTCAGCAAATGTGTGAATCGACACAGGGAAGAACTGGCACCTGGGTCTCCCGCTACTCTAAGAGCTGCAATGTCACAGCCTGCCTGGGACTTGGATGGCTTTTTTCTTTCTTTCTTTTTTTTAAATTTCTTATCTTGGTTCAGCTGCAAGACATGGGAAATCATTTAATGTGCCACCGTCTCAGCTGTGAAATTCCCACAGGAAAACTGTGCAGACACATTGGAAATGCAGAGCCCCGTATCTATAGATACAGACAAAATATTCAGGTTGTAACTAGGGAAGGGGATGGTTGCATGCACAGCCCCATCACCTGATCTTGGGATTTCTTTTTCTTCTTCTTCTTGCCCCAGCACCCGGAGCTCTCCGCATCCTTGCCATTGGCCTCACCACAGAGCAGCCCGTCCAGCTCATCTGTCCCCATGTGCTGTCCCTGAGACGTTTCTGCTGCCAGCCGGTACGAGAGGTTCCTTAAAATGCACACACAGTTTTCAACGGTCTGGAGAACCCAAAAAGGAAACAGAGGAGAAATGAATAAAAACTAACCAGCACGCCACTCTTTCACCATGGAAAAGCAATCAATCTCCATGTACCCATTTCTGTTTGGATGCTTTTAGCTACTGGCTTCTAAAGCCTCCCCTGGCAGGAAAGAATGTGGGGAAGCCTGGAAAGCTCTGACGACCTTTTCTCCTCCCAAAGAAACGACTTATCAACAGTAGTTACTTCTATAAATGTCCATCATCGTTGATTGAAATTCACTTGTGAGAGAGGAGAGCTTACAATCAAAAGAGGTCCCAAGTTCATGCACTTACAAATAGCTGCTGTCTGAGGGTTCGGAGTCCGAGCCACCAAGAGCACAGATATTGGATTTCTGTTAGCCCTGGTGGGTGACACTAACATTCACCGCCCACCAGGGCACTTTCTGGCTGTAAAAAGTGGCAATAGGTGCACACCAGGGTTGTCCCAAGCAAGTGAGGTGCTGTGATCACCTTGGACAATAATGTTTTCATTCTACTGATTTTTTGGAGATGCTGACACTCATTTTTTTGGTAAAGAGATTAAACAGTGGTTAAGGGCACATGCTGTTGAGCTGGACACCTGTGGAACCCTAGGTCTCCAACTATGAGCTGTGCGTCTTTGGATAATGCACCCAACGTCCCCAGGACTTAATATCCTCCTCTGTGAAATGGTCATAACAGGACAATAGGATCCAGCTCTTATGTGGCTGTGTGGATTAGGTAAGCTAATGTTTGTAGGTGTGGTAGGCAGAGTAATAGCCACCCCCAAAATGTGCACATCCTAATCTCTGGAGCTTGTGAATATGTTAGGTTATGTCGCAGGCTGCAGATGGAATTGAGGGGGCTAATCAGCTGACTGTCAGGCGAGGAGATGGTCTGGGTTATTCTGGTGGGTACAGTGTATTCACAAGGGTCCCATAAGTGAAGAAAGAGGCAGGAAGGTCACAGCAATGTGACATGAAAAGGGTGTGATGGCCATCGCTGGCTTTAAAGATGGAGGAAGGGGCCACAAGCCAAGGAAGACAGGCAGCCTCCAGAAGCTGCGAGAGAGAAGGAAATAGACTTTCCTCTAGAGCCTTCAGAAGGAACAGAGTCCTGGATCTGCCATTTAATGAGCTGTGTGGCCCTGGGCAAAGTGCTTCATCCCTCTGTGCAGCTATTTCCTCACGATAAACTGGGGGTGATGAACACAGCACCAACTTCCCAGGGCCAGAGTGAGGGTGAAAGGAGGTAATAGATACAGCTCTTTGAATAGTGCCCACTGCAAAAGCTCGTTGAACAGTGCCTCAGAGATGAAGTTGGAGATTCTGGAAATACCAGTTCTAATAACTTCTGATTGCTAAGAGGAGGGGGCCAGTGAACTGCAGTCCATGGCCAGATCCAGCCTGCAGCCCGCACGTAATGTGTCACAGGACACAGCCACGCCCTTTTGCTTTTGTACTGTCTGCGGTTGCTCTCGTGCCACAGTGGCAGAATGAAGTAGCTGTCACAGAGACCGCATGGCCCACAAAGCCTGATGTATTTACTCGCTGAACCTTTGCGGAAAAAGTTTCTTGGTTGAAACAAAGCTGACCTTTTGACCTTTGATCTGGACTTGAAGAACCATAGGAAGAGGGAAAAATATCGTACCCAATTTCAAAAAAGGGCAAAATAATGATGGGAAAAAAATGGAACTTAGCTGTTTTATTTTAAAAAACATACCAACTTGGCTATCATTTTTCAGGCATCGCTATGTAACGGTCACCTTTCAAGGCCGGTAACAAAATTCCATCCTACAGACGAAGGAGAGAAGATCTAGGCTGTGGGTAACTCATGCTGGATTGTGCCTTCTCTGTGGTCCTGGGAGGCTGCCAGGATCCACATCCTGAGACGCCCCCTCCAGTGACTGGAATCTGGTTCCAGGAAGCCTGTGCCTTTCCTCTAATACTGGCAGTGTAAATACCAACTAGGAAAACCAGTTTTCAGGAAATGTCTCTGGAGCCTTGGCCATTCCACACCTTTCTTGTCGGCTTTTCAAGGTTTCACGGGCTGCTAAGCCCAGAGGCTTTGAGTCAACTTGATTTTCTATTTCAAGCATCCTCTCAGCATCAAAAACGGAACTAAAGCAGATAAGCACAGGAAGATGCATGAAAGAGAGAAAAACCTCTCATTGACAAGAGAATGTTATGGCATGAGTCAGAACGATTTTTAAATCAGCTCAAACTGATTTTTCTTACATCAAAAAGACTTGGGAGAATAAACTCCTTTCTCATCCTGCTGTTCGTCTTCCCCGGGAGTGTTGGCAGTTCTCTGTTTAACAAATGTCTACTGGGGAGTAAATCTGCAGTTTGGAGAAATGCCATATGATCTACCTGCAAACAGGGAGACGATGTGGGGAGGAGCTGGAGGGAGAGAGGGAGGGTGGGGTGAGGGAAGGAGGGAGGTGCAGCAGGAAAGGGTGATCGAGATCATTGCTCATCAAGCCTCCTGGAGGTCAGCAGTCCTGCTTGGGTTGGGTGGGTTACCAACTCAAGAGCTTTTCTCTAAAGGAATGGGGAAAAAGAAAAGAGAAAAAAGACATGGGATACCAGCAGAAGGACTGTGGCAGCTGGTGGCTTTGCTTGTGGCATCCGTTGCCGTCAACAGTGCGTTTAGCAGTTCGTCTTGGTCGCCAGGGTCATTTTGACTCTTCATTTTCTATTAGAAAGGGCTAATTTGGAAGTTGTCTGTAGAGTGCTCTACCATATGTTATCCATTCCACAAACTGTCCTGATTGTGGGAGCTGAGCCGTGAACTTGCATGGAATCCAGGCTCTTATTCATTAACGTCTCTGGCCTTAAAAAGAACAAGTACTCATTTTTACCCTCTCTAACTCGTCATTGTGGAAGCTCAGAAGTGGCCAAGCAGAGGGCTGAGTGGGAAATTACGGTACAATAATAATGCGTTAAAACTCAATGGCACAATCCAGCCAACAAAGCACTGCTGAGCAATTTATCACTTCTGACCCTTTCAACAGCCTTGGTGTTCAGCTATGATTATCCTCCTTGTCACAGAGTTAGGGTCACTTGGGTATGCTCCTCCAGCCAGTGGGAGGCGCAGATGACCCAGTCTACCAGCTCTGTCCTGATGCCATGCTGAGTGCCATCCTCATTCCATCAGGGATATCCTGGTCTTCTGACTCCAGCCCTGAATACTCCCAATTATTTCAACTTCCTTTTTAGGGGAAAATGTGGATATGAAAAGAGGTGATCTCCAAAGTGTCCTGATCATCTGAAATATCAGAAAAGAGATGTTTGTGCCATGGAGCACGTTGGTTCTTGAACCAGTGATGGTGGCAGGGGCACTTGGCCTAGGGATGAGGCCATTGACTCTTATTTTCACCTGCAAGGTCCAGAGAGGGTCCCTAAAGCTTTTTCAGTATCCATCATAGCAAGAGGCTTAGTCTCCCAGTGCCTCAGTCTCACTGCTATGAATATGAAGATGCTCAGCATTGCTGTTTCAGTGAATTGCCTTCAGTAGCTCTTTCAAAACATCATGTGTCTAATCTGCTAAGAGGCATCTGTAAATACTCAAGACACCTTGACTGGTCACGTTTTTAGGGATTTAATTTTCCTGTCAATATATTAAAAAGTCTAAAATGGTCATTAAGAGCTCCCATGAAAGGAGAATGCTTAAGTCTTTAATACATTGCATTTTGTCTTTGAAATTAATCACACAGTAAATGAATGGATGTAAACGTAACTAAATGGCAGTAATAAGACAAAAGGCAGTGTTCATAACTGGAGTAAACTAGTACCCAGAAGATACATTGGGTCCAAATCTTTGGGGAGTAAAGCTCAGGCATCAGTAATTTTCTAAATTTTGTGGTAAGTCTAATGTGTAGTCAAGGTTGAGAAATGCTACACTAACTTAGCCACAAAACCAGTTAACAACTAAACGAACAGGATCACTCTAACTAGTTCTGTATGTGACTTTCCTACTACATTATGCCAGATTTCTGATTAGCGAGAGTCCATTTCAAAGCTCCATTTACTAAGGCAGATTCTTAATCCAAGATGCACAGCCAATCTCCTAATGAACTTTCAAAGGTACGAAAACTTGAGATCAGACTTAGACATTCAGATCCAGAAGGCTGTAATGGGATCTGGGCAGATGTGCTTATTAACACTCCAAAGGCACTTCTGATGAAGAAAAGGGGTTGAAAACATGGGAGCAAGGCTGTGGTTCACGACCAGGTCCAGTTTTGCTCCCTACAGGACAGGTGGCAATGTCTGGAGACATTTTTGTTTGTTACAACTGGGGTGGGGCTAGGGGTGCTACTGGCATATAGTGGTTAGAGGCTGGGGATGCTGCTAGATGTCCTACCATGCACAGGACAGCCCCCAACAAAGAATTATTCAGCCCAAAATGTCAGTAAGGGTTGCTCTTGAGAAACGCTTATTAACATATCACATTTATCACATGTATTACTTTAAAAAGATTGGTAAAGTCTGTGTTTATATGAGGATATTGTGAAAATACTTTACAAATTTATATCTAGTCGGAATGAAAACTAATCTAATTAAGACAAAACAAAACAGCTCAAACACTGAAAGAGTCCACTCAATTCTATTTTGGCCTGTGAACTAAACTCATCACTAGGCACTGATGATTTAACACGTTGACAGGCTCGCTTATTTAGCATTTTAACATTAATTTAGATTTTGCAGGTATTTTTAAATGTCACTTAATATTATGAACAGTTGTTAAAAAGCTACCTCATAAGAATATAGTATTATTCAAATTTTAGGTAATTTAAATATCCCTTTGGCTTTTTAAAGTAAATTTTACAAAATAAAAAGTAGAGCTTGGGAACGACGTGCTATGCAAAAGTTTATACGTTCATCTAAAGTTTTACTCATTGCTTATCAAAAGCTGGGTGTGTAGTTCTAGGCTGGGATCAGGAGCCCTGTGTGGAAAACTCTGGATTCATACAAAGTGCAGACTGAACGCATGTACGTTAGCTCCTCGGTATTAGCCGCTGTCTAGTCCCGGGGTGGCTTTCTCCTCTAACATGCTCTGTCTATGCAAACACAACCCACCTTGCTATCGATCTCGCTGCTCCCCAGCGCAGCCTGGATCACGTACAGCAAGGCGTCCGTGAGGCCCTCACACTCGCGCATCCTCCTGCGGGCCTCCTCCCCCGCCGAACTCACATTCCTGCAAAGACAAGGACGGTCAGCAACATTCACGGGTGTCACCAAGAGAACGTCCTCCATGACCAATTCCTCTCATAGGTTTTCAGAAGCCACTCTTTCTTTTGCTTTGTAAAGAATATTTATCAAGAATATAGGTTTAACGAGCCGAAATGCCTTCAACAAACACATTTTAGACTTAGGTAATGTCACAGATATCTGAAGTGCAGAATTCCTAACACGTGATCTGTCAGAATCCTGTGACTGCTGCGAACAGGAGACTTTCAGAAAGTCCTCAAGGTTACCTTCATTTACAATTGACAGGGGAAATCAGAAGCTTTTTGATTCAAAAGATTCTTCTTCTTTGAGAAGTTTGAAACATTTTCAAAGACAGAGCTTCCAACTTACTGAAATATTTTAGTGATCTGAATGGCCCAGCCAGGGGCCTAGGAATTTATCATGAGGACATAGTGGTTTCTGTGACAATTCAGTCATTGGGATGCCATGGCTGCTCTTATGGGAAGGACTTGCTCCAAGCTCTTTCCTGCACTGGCACATGCTGAGCTGAAGGCAACAGATGGGCTATTGCAATGGAATGTACAGCTATGAAACAGAGACCTAGCCCGACAAAAGCCATGAGATAATCCTAGTTGAGGGTGAGGCTTTGGGTTGCTTGTAGTTATTCCACCAGATGACAGTTTGTTCCTCCTTTCCTACGTATAGTTAGGATTTGATTCCAGTAGAGAATTTCTGTAATGACTGGCTTCGGAGAACACTGCCTGCAGCAGGGATGCTGGAGGAGGTGAGTCCTGAAGGTACAAGGGCATGGAAAGAATTGAGACCATGCGGGAGAGTGATGAAGACAGAATGATCTAGGTAGAGTAATGGTTCTCAAAGTTTTGGAGCCCGAGAATCACCTGGAAGGTGTGTTAAGTACAGATTGCTGGGCTCCAGGCTGGAGTCTCAGACTCAGAAAATCTGGGGTAGAATCACATGATTTACACACTCTTGGTGATGCTGATGTTGAGAACAGTCTGTTGCTCCTTGGGGAGGGTTGGGATGGGGAAGGGCAGTGCTCTTTGCTGACCACTAGGGCAGCCTTGGGACCAATCCCAAGGATTTGTGAGCTTGGAGACAGTCTGGAGAAGAAGTTGAATAGAATGAATCTCCACGCACACACTGTTGTATTGACGCTTGTATTCTCATTTCATTTCCACAACATCTTTTGCTGTTGTACTCAAATCTCTTTTATAGATGAGAAAGCTGAGCCTCCAAGAAGTTGTCTGAGGCCACACAGATAGTAAGTGAAGAAGCTGGGGTAAAACTGAGGTCCATGAAGGAGAGAAAGCAAGGACCTCGGGCCTGACGGAGAATATGGATGGACTATATTTTTTAGGAATTAGAATAAAAGAAAATAGGCCTAATGCTAAAATGTTACCAAACATAAATGTTTTCTCTGATATCTAAAAAGTTACACAGCATGTGTTAAAATAGGCTCTATCAGCATTTTAATGTAACACTGGGAAAGGTTCTTCATTTAAATTAGTATTTTTGGCATTTGCTGATCTGAAAGTATAAACAAAGTTCCTCATTTCCTTAGGTAATATAACTAGTCAAATATTGGTAGCATTTTTATGTAAAATTTTATAAATTCCATCTCGTGGTGGCCAACCTTTGTTTCTGACATGATCCCTGGTTGAGGCAAGGCAGCGGGTGGGGAGGAGGAATTCACTTTCTATCAGGGAGAACAGAGGCACATTGGTATTATTTTTAGATATAAAGATGACCCTCATAAAAGACCATTTTAGACCATTCCTCCTTGAAATAATTTTTAACAGGCTGGGCTTTGAAGGTGTTAGAATAGTGTGTAAAAAATTCTAATCAGATCTCTTTGGCCAGAAGAACATGACATAGTAATGTGCAATTATATCTGACTCTCCGTAGTTTCCAAATGGAAATTTATGGAATCCAGACTCAAAAGCACCTTAGGGATAGCTCGGATACACCCTAGTCTGAAATATCCTCTACACTTTTCCTTGACTGATGGGTTCGGTCTTTCCCTTGAGTATTCTTGTGATGGGGGTGGGCAGTTTCCTGACTCACAAATAAACTTCATAATGATCAGCCCAAATTTCTTTGCATGCACAGATCCAACCAAAAGGAAATAATAGGAATGACCAACTTTATCAACATTAGAAGTTGCCAATATTAATCTTTGCATTATTCCTTAGTCTAGTTTCTATTTGATTCTAGTCCACTCTCCTCCGAAATTTAAAATGTTATCAATTGGCTACCATGTTGAAATGTTTAAGATATTGAGAACTAAAAGATATTAGTAAGTTAAGTTCTCAGGAGAGAAGGGGAAGGAACTGAGACTCTCTCTCTCTCTCTCTTTCTCTCTCTCTCTCTCTCTCTCTCTCTCTCTCTCACACACACACACACACACACACACACACACACACACACACACACACACACACACACACACACTATGATATGGAGGGGAGGAAGGAGTCATCACAGTGCCAGCAGGTATGATGAGGCTCAGCGTATATTTTTAAATGGATACAGGAGTGCTCATGTCTCTTTTCAATGGGTAACTGTTGCCTACAAGCCTTTGGGCTTGGGTTTCCACTTCATTCAACTATTCCTGAATGTGGGAAACACATCTTAAGAGAAAATTTGGTTTTCTCTTTGGAGGCAAGAAAGGCTTCCTGTTCCTCCTTCTTCCCCTCAAACTCCAGATCTACTCGTTCAACCATGATTTTTAGCTTTTTATTAGTTGTTCTTTAAGACTTTTGATCAATATGTCAAGGCAAAGTCATGTCAGCTTATGATAAAAATATTATACTCATGTTACCAGAACATTGTAAAGGTATAAGCATCACAACTTTATTGCAGCTCAAATTTTGGTTTCTGCATATTTACTATGAAACCTAACTATATGCGTCGCTGTTTGAAAACAGAAACCCAGGTGATCTTCTGTGTTGATCGCTGACTGGGTAGTTAAAATCATGGTCCTAAGTGCATGATTGACAATGAGCCAATGTCCAACCTACAAAATTACTCCTTCCTGTGGTAGTTTAACCATTTTGGGGGGTGCAGAAGACAGTTCCCCAAAATATGGCACTTTGGCATGCTGAGTGCTTTGAAAATTGAAAGGCCTCAGAAATAAGCCTTAGAACCAAGGTCTCTCTCTGACCTTCCCCTGACTCCTGGTGTTTCTGACCCTCTTTCCTGGAAGCACCAGGAAAGACTCTGAAATTTTCTTTTCTAAGAAAACTTCTTTTCAAAAGAAATGCAATTGTCTTAATATCCTACCTGTCTAGGAATCTCATCAAATGACCAGAAAAGTTGAACCTCCAGAGAAGTCAAGAAGCTAGGAGTGGTCAGCATGCCCAGACTGACTTTTCATCTACTTTCCTGAGGGCCACTCTGAACAATGAGATTACCTGGGAAGCTGCTAATAAGACAAGCTTTGTTCCTGTACAGTGTCTCCCCTCCCCTTCCCATAACTTGTCTCAGCTTCCAAAGAAAATCATTTACAAAATAATGACTGCCTCTCCCGTCCACACATCTCTCCACTATGAAGACAGTAGTCAAGCCTCAACCATCTGGCCCCTTTGGGTCTCATACTTCCAGTCCCCTCCATATGTGCATTAATACATTTTGCATGCTGCTATGTTTTCTCCCACTAATCTGCCCTTTGTCAGTTCATTTTCAGGGAGCCTTCAGAGGGCAAAGGGAGAAGCTTTCCCTCCTCACCCCTATACCACCTTCTGCCCATCACGAGCAAAGTGATTTGCATGTCTGGCTAAAAATTGGTGCAGCAAAATTCTATGCATAAACATAGCATTAAAATAAATACCTGCAGATTATTTGTTAAAAGCACAAAGATGTGTATAATATCTAATTCTTAGACATAATCTTTATAATCTTGATTGAATTGTCAGTTGATGTGTCATTTGGAAGTTTCTACTTAACATGGATTCTATAATCTTTTAATCTAACAGATGAAAATTGAGACACAATTTATTTTTATACCTTCCAACTAAAAGACCAATCTCTCTCACTCCTGGTTAGACTGCCTCCTTTCCCCTATCTTCAGTGCTGTTTGACATCTCATTTCTCTGAGCCTCCATTGCTCACTGCGCTTATTTAAAACAAATTCAACACATAGTGCTGCTCTCATAGCATCCAAAGTGGAACTTAAACCATACGTTCAGCTGAATGACTGTGGTACTTTACATGAAAGAAGTGTCTCTACTTCAGATGGCAGGATAGGAGCAATCCATCGCAGAGAAAAGCAAGGGAGGAGATCTGGGGAAACCAATCCTCTCCCTTCACACTCCCTGATTCTTTGAACCTCTGTTATTGATCACCATTGATTTTGTATTGGAATTATTTAGGCTGTCACCTTAGTACTACCCCGCAACATTCTGGAAGGTGGAAAGCATGTCATTCTTATGTGTATACCCAGCACTTAGCTGAGTGCCTGACACGTTGTTGGTGCACAGTGCAAGGTGGCTATTCTAGGTGCACTCAGCTCTTCCCTGGGATTGACATGCGGGAAACTGGGAGCATGTGTAGACCATGACTGATTTTCCTCTGTGCTCCATGCTTATAGAGTAGTATCAGATGTCTGTTCAACCACTTGAATACAGGCTTCTTTGCTGTGACTTGTGTTCTGCCACTACAAACCCCATCCTGGATTATTCAGGGCAGTCTCAATTTTCAAAGAAAGGAAAAGCAATTGAAGATAGCATATAACATCAAGAGTAAAATTGTTTAGCTGAGATAAGAACTCTCTTGTGGTTGTTCATAATATGGATTGAGTGCTGGACAGAAATGCACAACTTTGTGGCCTGGAGCCAATCGGAAATGCCCCAGTTTCACTCTCATCTCCAGCCCCAGGCTCGGAGGAAGAGCTTCCATGCTCTGGTTCAGGGCTAGATTCTCTTCCTATGTCTCTGTTACCTCCTCTTCTCTCCACCTGACTGCTCCTCAGCCTTTATGATCTGGCCTCCATTGGAGTCAGCTCATACCAAGCCCACCCCCATGCCCTTGAGCCCTGGGTTCCAGCCCTGCTATAATCACTTTTGCTCCATCCGTTGACTCAGCCCTTTGTAGCTCTGGCCTGGTGCTCACTGGGCTCCTTCCTCTCATCTCCCAATTTATAATCAGCAGAGCCCAGATGCTAGGTCTCTGTGTGATGTAGGTCTGCTTCCTGAGACCATATATGGATTTGTGGATTGGGGCTGGGCTACCCAAAGGGCCTCAGAGAGCAGAGCTGAGCTTATTTTAGAAAACACAGATAGTCCCAAGGCAAAGCTGAAATATGAAGCCACATGCTTAGTATGGTCTTGATGGAAACCCAGCAAGGCAGGCAGGGGAGAGGCAGAACCCACTGCATATGACAGCACAGACCCAGGGCATACCCAGGACCCCTAGGGCACAGCTCAGAGCCTCCAGACTCTCCACCAGGGATGGAGAGAGGCTGCCTGGGGTTCTGAGGTTGCACTGACCCCTCTGCCTGGAATGTCCTTCCTTCTGCCTCTATACCTCTCAGTCAGAGCTCCACTTTGCCTCGGCCTCTCTGTAGCTGCAGGCATGAGCTTCTTGCAGAGCACCTGTAACACTTGATGCTTGGATCTGGTCTCTCATGACCTCAGGGAGGGAAGGGGAGCATCATGTTATTTGGTTGTTGGTCCTTTGCTCCCCACTGTGTAGCACTTGGTCAGAATTCACTGAGTAACCATAGAATGAAAGAGCGCAGGATTCTTTGCAAGCCTGTCTCCATCTAGACCAGCAGTTTTTTAACCAGGATGATTTTGTCCCCCAGGCAATGTTGGACAATGTCTGGGTATCTGGGGACATTTTTGGTTGTTACAACTGGGTGTGCATTGGGGGGTGTTATTGGCATCTAGTGGGCGGAGAAAGCCAGGTCTGCTGCTATCACCTAACAGTGCTCAGGACAGGCCCCACACAGAGAAGGGCAATGGTATGCAGGCTGAGCCCTGGCTCGGGGCAGCTGGGCTCCCCGAGGGTCTCACCTCACATGTGCTGAGCCCAGCAGTTCTCAAACCCCTGCCGCATCGGGAGCAAATTTGAACCTGATAAAAATGCCAAGGCCCAGGCCCTTCTGTTTCAATGAGCACAGACCTCAGTGCACTCTACTGCTCTCCAGGTGATGCTGAGACACACCAGAGTGTGAGAACCACTGTCTTGGCCCACAGTAGGAAACTGAAATATTCACTGAATGACCATGAAGCCATGCAAGCATCTGTGTGCTACGTGATACACAGACTCTGAACAATACTCGGTAGGCTCTTCCTAACAGGACGGGGGCATGGTGGACCCCACACCCAATGGTGACGGTGATGGCATTTAGACCAGTGGCCTGAGGCTCTCAATAGTTAACCTGTGAATGATCAGAAACAACACTAAACTTGCGAGGGAAGATCTAAGAAGAGAAATAGGAGAGATAAATCAGTTCAAATCAGCAAACCAACCAACCTTGACTGGGCAACTGCTTTGTCCCACACCCAATACTAAGTCTTTTTTTTTTTTTTCCTTTTTGTCTTTTTTTTCGTGTCCGGCAACGGATCGCAACCCTCAGTGTCGTGCCCGTACCAGACTGGGACCGGCAACGGGATCGCAACCCTCAGTGTCGTGCCCGCATCTCGCTCAGCCAGTGAGCGGGAACTGGTCTGTATGTGGGATCCGAACCCTCGGCGGGAGCACCACTGCGCTCCCAAGCGGCACACTGTAGCAGTGCGCCACCGGGCTGGCCCCCCAATACTAAGTCTTAGGATAAAAAGCCCAGCATATATTTGATGTGACTAAATATGATATTTTTAACATGTAACTAGCAGTAGGAAGAATTTGGGAACCAATCTGTCTTGGAAATGACACCTAGGTGTGCAATAGAAAATGGATACAGGCTGAAATGGGTGAAGATGTTACTATTCACCTGTTTCAGTAAAATTTTTTCTTATGTTATAATTGTGTACATTTGGACATCAGTTATTTTTCTTAACATTTGGAGCAGCAAGTCACGGGGTGTGACTTAAGTAAGGACACGGTGCAGTAAATGTATTCCCAACAAGTAAGCATTCCGCAAATTCAATGGAAAGCATTTAACAAACATACTTTCAAATGCAAAGGGCAAGGCTTCAGCCACACACAGTCCCAGGTGGACAGCGGGGGAAACCCGTATGTAGACTTCTGACTCACAGAAAGTGTGACATAATACATTTGTGTTGTTGTAAGTTGCAAAGCTTGTGGCAATCTGTTACAGCAGTAATAGGGAACTAATACAGAGCCTATAGCTTGTTTTACCACACAGTTAATGGAATTCCTCTCCACACCAACCCTAACGTTTCACACCCCACCCCCTCCCTGGAAAACTACTTATTAATTGTGGGCTTACGCAAGTTTCAAGAAGATATTTGTAGATGATCAAATAGTTGTATTGCTTTGCTCAAGAACAAAATGCCACGTATATTAAAGAATAAAAATTTCCCAGGGCTGGGGGTGGGGGTGGGGGAAGTGGTGACATATGAAACATCTGCTCTCAGCTATTCTAGGCCAGGCTACTGCTCCACGTCACTCAGAGCACACCAAGGCCCTCTGCGTAAGAACCACTGATATGTGGTGGTGATGATGCACTTTTCGAGGCAAAAGGATTCTGCTTGAATATATTTTGCTGCATCCCTGATCTCGTTAGCTGCAAGAGTGCCACCAAATTTGTGGACATCAGCTTGGTGCGGACAGCTCTTCTGCTTGGTGGATATCCTTCCCTCCTGCCAGAAGAGGCCCCTGAGAACCACAAAATGGGAAATGAGTGAGTTGGATTATAAGTGAGGGAAATGAAGATGCTTCTCCTACGCTCTGCTTGAGTGAAATCTGCAGTGTGGCCTCATTATTTTAAATGAATTCTCAGAACATTATCTGAAACATGAATTATAAGTACCAAGCAAGCATTAACAGTATTAGGATTAGCCATACCTCTGTAAACTTTTATTGGGTACAAATAACGGAAGGCTGAATTTACTTGAAAACCTCTTGACTTCTCTCTCTCTAGATGTATTTGTAAAGCTGCTACCTCATCACGGCCAAGTCAGAACAATTTCCAGAGAAATAAGTTTCCCTAATTTTTTTAAAAAATGGATTAACACAGTCTTGCTGTTTGGATTAGTACGTACCTTACTGTCTTCTCCCTAGGAAGGCACTTTCTTTATAAATCAGGACAATGATAACTTGGTAATTGCTTTGCTGAGCTGCAGGGACAGAATGCTTCAGTAGCTAAACACCAAGTACCTACTGGGTCCGGCAGTGAATGCTGCTGTTCTGCTCAGAGCGGCGATCCCTCCGTTCACAACTGCACATCCCCACACCCACGCATAAATGCAAACCATCAGAAAGAGACGGATGAGCTCCTCTTTCCCTGAGTATTAAACACTGACCCTTTTCAAGACTGCCTGGGTCCATGCCTGCTGGAGTTAGCTGTGCATTAGGGAACATTGTTCTAGAGAAGCCCAGAGCAGAACCAGACATACCTGAGTAAAAAGACACCTTCTTGCTGTCAAGCACTACCTTGGGTTTTAGCGACATGATTCCAATTAAAATTGATGGTTGCCGCAGAGTTAACTGCTCTATGAAATGTCTGCTGAAAGCTTCCCATTGGGCTAAATTACAAGGAAAGCAGAGGGGGAAAAAGGGTGAATGCTGTGTGGCTAAAGCCATTAACTGTGAGACTAATTGTGCGTGTGGTCCTTTGTGCTCCACAAATAGCTCACATGTTGCTCACAGTTGTTTTTTTCCTAACTTGTAGTACTCCTGCCGTACTTACTGCTGGACTTAGCCTTTTTTAGTGACGAGATCACTTCTCGAGCTTGGAGCAGTGCCACGTTATCCGGTGCCCTCAGCCAGTGCTCACCTATCCTGTACTCCACTACTGCCTGAAAAGTTTTACTCTGTCACATTCATGGTGGGCTCAGAAACTCTGGGTGCATCACATGTTGGAAGCCCCCCATTCCCAACTTTAGCTCTTGTACCTTGGCTTCCCATCAAGTCCGTGCACTACTGCCACCCCTGCAGCAAGCATTTCCATTCTGGCTGAATGATTTGCCAGCTGTGGCCCAAGTATAAATGCCACAACAGCAAGAAGAAAATGTCACGGGTCAAAATGCAAATGAAGTTCAAAAATGAATTAAAACTAGTGTTTTCTTCCTTCTCTCCTAGACCAAATTATTCCTGGTCAACCCAGGTGTGATTGCATATGACTGATCACAAAAGCTGAGTTTTAAAATATACATAATAAATCAATATCCTAGGAAACACTGGAAAATAGAAATGCAATATTCACTTCACCAAGTACATGGTTTCTAGGAAGATGAACATCCTGTGGCTTAATAAATAATGCCCAATGCCGAAGTGATCTAGTTCCTTGCATTTTGAGTACTCCATCTTCTAAGAACTAGAAGAACAAACCTGACTAACAAGGGATTACAGGTAGTCGGTTACCTGCCTTTTAAATGTCAGATTGTGGGTTTGAAGACTTTCAAGATTTGGCATCATGTTCTAGATTATTAATAGCTATTATTAAAACAACCTTTCTAACTTTCATTTCAATTTAACACCAAATTCCCCATATGCCGTCATGTAATCTTTCAATTTACTTACTTGCAGGAAATATTAACAAATTGTACTTCAAAGACTTATTAAAACTGGGAATCACGTGCCTGTTAAAAGTTCACTTATCTAATGATAAGTTCTCCTTGAGGTACATTTCTTATTTTTGTGATTGCTTTGATCACTCGTGGATAATTTATTAAGTACCAGCAAAACCACCAAAAAACTGAAAGTATCTTCAGAGGCAAAGAACTGCATGTACTCTGTGTCTTATCTCCTTTGTCTGTGCAATGCTCTGCCCTCCCCAATGCTGTTTTGTTCTGGGTATTTGTGGTTGGGGTGCTGTCATCAGCACTTCTGATGTTGTGTTGATTGCTCGCTGTCCTTGCCCAGCCTAGCGGGTTAAGTAATTGGAACAGGTAGCCCAGGCTAGGAAGGGAGAAGCAGAAGGCCCCTGCTACTCTGCTGCTCTGGGACCCCCACCTGCTGGTGTCCATCCCTCTCTGCTGTTTTTGGTCTTTGTTATGGACTGGATGTGTGTCTCCCCCAAATTCATATGTTTAATTCCTAACCCCCAAGGTAATAGTACTAGGAGGTGGGGCCTTTGGGAATTGATTAGATCATAATGGTGGGCCCTTCATCAATGGGATTAGTGCCCTTATAAAAGGGATCCCAGAGAGCTCTCTTGCCCTCTTTCTGTCCTATGAAGACATAGGAGAAGGTGGCCATCTGCATCCTGGAAGAGAGCCCTCCCTTATGAGACTCCAACCTTGCTGGCACCCTGATCTTGAACTTCCAGTCACCAGAGGTGTGAGAAATAATTTCTGCTATTTATAAACTATCTAGTCGATTGTACTTTGTTAAGGCAGCCCAAACTGACTAAGAGGGTCTTCTTACATTTCTTCCCTAGGAAAAAACCTCCTTAAATTTGTGGCAAAAATGCTAACAAAAACTGTCCTTGGATCAAAACATCTTAAGCCTCATGTCCAAATTGGAAGGAAGTGATTAAAAAATAAAAACCACCTTTCTCTTAATCCCTTAGAAATTTACTCTTGTCTGCTAATTGCTATCTTATGAAATCAGAAGTTTGACAACTCACTTAGTAGTCTTTTACTTGGGCCAAAGAACATGACACGTGGTAGAAAATCCAGACTCCAATTAACTTGGCTGGGGATTATTGTGGAGCTCTAGCTAGGTGAATACTCTAGAAATAAACAAACAAAATTTGTGGCCAATGATTAAAACTGCCCAGAATGTCTGTGGCATTTAGAATGAAAATATCTAGTGTGGAGGTGGTGAGAGATAGAAAGAAGAAAGAATAACTATTAGAATACATATATACTTCATATAAGAAAAAATATACAGAGAACTCAGTAGAACTAAGGGTACTTGGCCTATTTTTTTTTCCAGAAAGGGAGAAGGATATACATTTAATATCAATTACTAAAATATATTTTTAAATTTCTGGAAAACTTATTAAAAGAAAGCAGGACCAGGCTTCTGTAAAGAGAATACCAAGGAGGTCTTTCAAGTTTATGCCCTGGTCTTACTTGCTACCTCAGAACATTGTTGAAAAAGTCAGTAACAGAACAGCTCAAAGAGTCTTTGTTTTTTAACATCAAGGCTGCTATAGCACCTGTAGAGTTTGTCGGCCTCCGTGACTGTCAGGACTACACTATTTCTTCTTCCTTGTCATAGGGAGAGGTCTAAAGATGTCCCTCCAAGATTCATACCATCTGGCTGTTCAATCAAATACTAATGTAGGCACTGTGGTGAAGGGGCTTTACAGATGGAATTAAGGTTACTAATCAGCTGATCTTTTTTTTTTTTCCTTTTTTGTCTTTTTTACTGACCGGTAACGGGATTGCAACCCTCGGTGTCGCGCCCGTACTGGGGACCGGCAACGGGATCGCAACCCTCGGTGTTGAGCCCGCACCGCGCTCAGCCAGTGAGCGGGAACTGGTCTCCACATGGGATCCGAACCCTCGGCGGGAGCGCCACCGCACTCTCAAGCGGCGCACTCTCCAGTGCGCCACCGGGCCGGCCCAAGCTGATCTTAAAATAGAGAAATGATCCTGGATTCTTCTGCTGGGCTCAATGTAATTACACGGACCCTTAAAAGCAGAAGAGGAAGGCTGGAGAGTCAGATTGAGAGGTGCGGCTGCAGAGGGAGCAGGAGAGAGCAGGATGAAGGAAAGAAGCTCACTATTGTGGCTCTGCAGGATGAAGGAAGGGGACACAAACCAGAGGACAGGGTGGCCACTAGAATTTGACAACTTCTGGCCAAGAGCCAGCAAGTAAATGGGGTCTTTGATCAACAGCTTCAGGAAACTGAATTCGGTCAAAAATCTGAATAAGCCTGAAAGCAGTTTCTTCCCAGAGTTTCACAGCTGAGTCTGATCACTGACACCTTGATTTCAGACTCGAGAGATTCCAAGCAGAGAAACCAGCCAACCCCCCGGGACTTCTGATGTTCAGAACTTTGCAGTAAGACATTTGTGTTGTTCTAAGCCATTAAGTTTGTGCTCATTTGTTATGGCAGCAATGGAAAACTACTACATCCAAGCAGGACCAAAAAGCTCATCATCGAACTTTTCATAAATGTTCATTTTAACAATTCTGCTAAAGTATTTCAAAAATTTTAGATACACTCTTTGTTTCTTCACATGGGGGCATTTTAGATGCTCTGAATGACAAGTTGAGACATAGTCATTAGGATTTTTAGATGCCTTTTGTTGCAGGAACAGTAAACTCAATGAGTTTCTCACCAACGCTAGGTAACACCTAAGAGGGACTTTTCTTGGTTTACTACCACCAGATGGCTTGCACTCAATATGAGCGTGGGATAATGGCACCACTGAGTGTATAATTGCCTTTTACTGCTTTAGTTGTGAAGGGCTTTAGTTTTTGAATGCTTCAAAAATCCGAGAATTGTAAAGCTGCATAGAAAGGTCAAATAGCAAAGGCATTTCGAGGAGCCACAGAGCATCATTAAAAACAGGTCACAAGTTGGCCATGAAGTTTAATTCCATTGTCTATCTTCACTGCATTAAATACGTGCTGCAATTAGATGGCTTTTAACGTGTTATAGGACTTGTGTCACTCTTTTGGTTTTGAGCAAGTGTTACGGTTTTACTTAAAAATGGTACAGTTAACCAGCTTGTTGGCCACTCTGAGAATAATTAGAAAACAAAAGAGAGGACTGTGCCTTCCACCCTTGGCCCAGGGCACATTTATTGTTCAGGTTTCACAGCTCTTAGTAAATGATGATTCGTAGAACTCTGGAATAAACTATCTAAAATGACGTCATAGGAAAAATGTCAAGACACAAATTCCCCATAGAAATAATATAGAAAACAGCATCTAGAAACTCAAGATTTTTCTAAAGCCCATTTTAATATAATTGCTGCTTTTACTATCAACCTTTTATGTGTGCTAATATGGAAAGGTTTTTAGAGATCTGTTGTTCAATAAAGAAAAAACAGTTACAGGAAAGACAGAGTAGATTCAATTTTTGTACCAAATGGATGTAGGGAGAGGATCCCTATGTAAAATACTAATGCACTAGCTATTAGACTAGAAGATCTACTGATCAAATGACTTCATTTAATCCAACAATTTGCTAAAATTCTCCCAAAACCAACTGTACTATTTTGATTTTAATCACAAATACTCACCATGGAATATTTCAACAGAATGTAATAAAAGTTAAATATATAGTGTCAGGTCATTCCAACTCTAAAGAAATTTAAAATTGCTGCTGTGTTAGATCAGAGTTTCCACCTTTTTTTTGTTTTTTAACATGGACATATCTCAAGGGTAATGTGCCCGTGACTGACGCTCTCCTATGAGCAATGGCCACTCACCGTGCGTGTGTCAAGGTGCGGTTGGCTATGGGTTACATGTGGTTACAAACAAGCCAGCCACACCTTACCCCTGTTCTCTATCTGGTCTGTATCAGTGGGTAGGTGGAGACACCTGCCTCTAAATTAGTGTTGGTCAGTGCTATTGTCTGAATTGTTTTTGTCCCCCCCACAACTTCACATATTGAAACCTAACACCCAAAGTGATGGTATTAAGTGGTAGGGCCTGTGGGAGTTGATTAGGTCATAAATGGGGTTAGTGCTCTTATAAAACAGGCCTGAGGGAGCTTGTTTCCCCCTTCTACCATGCGAGGATGCAGCAAGAAGGTGCCATCATTGAAGCAGAGAGCAAGCCATCACCAGACAATGAATCTGATGGCACCTTGATCTTGGACTTCCTAGCCTCCAGAACTGTGAGCAATAGATTTCTGTTGTTTATAAATTACCCAGTCTACACCTGAACAGACAAAGATAGTGAGCCTTTTTTCTTTTTCTTTTTTTGTTTTTAGTTCTGAATTTCCTTCACCATGGATACCCTGAATTAAACTGGTGATGAACAGAACAGGAATAACAAGAGTGAAAACAGGCCTTTACAAAGTATATTTGTGGCCACAGTGCTAAAGAGATGCAAAAGAGGAGGAGATGAAAAAATCAAGGGGTCAAAAGGAGATAAAAGTGAAATACGGAAAAAGAACAGTGTTGCTAACCAGAGCCTGCTTTGGGGGTTTCTCTAGTGCTTGTGTTGCTATGCACTGCATCACTCGCTGTACAGATATGTGCATTGCTCATCCTGGACTCCTCTATTTCCCACAGACCTCCAATGGGTCAGCATAAGTCAGCTGGAACTTCAAAGCACTTCCAGAATCCTCCTCTATGGCTACTGTAGTGGATTGAATTATGTCCCTCCAAAGCTCACTGAAGCTTGAATTGTGTTCCCCAAGTTTTATGTATTAGACACTTGGCCCCCACTGTGACTGTTAAGAGGGTGGGAAATCCTATTATGGTAATTGAAAGGTGGAGCCTTGAAGAGGCGATTAGATTGCAGGACCATGCAGTAGTGAATGGATTAAAAATGGTGGTCAGGGGTGTGGTTCTGAGGACTTTAAAAGAAGAGGAGAGACTTTCTCTCTCTTTTGCTCTCTCTGCTTCCACCATCTTACAATGTGACACCCCTAGGTCACTGCTGCCACCACCAGATGGACTTTGGACTTCCCAGCCTCAGAAACTATAAGCAATAAATTTCATTTTTCTTTATAAATCACCCAGTTCCATGTATTTTGTTATAAGCAACAGAAACGGACTAACACAGCCACTGCCTCAGCCATGCCACCCCCATCTCCTGTCTCTCACAGGGTTTCTGCTGCTTTCCTCCTTCCTCCAACCACCCAGGGAAGCACTGTAGAGTGGCCACGGTGATTCTTTCAAAACGTACCTTGGAGCACAAGTCCTCCACTCCCAGATCTTCTGGTTCACTCAGACTCCATATCCTTACCACGGCGCATGCCTGGAATGCTGTTCGCTTTTCTTCACTCGGCCAGTCCTACCCATCTTTCAAGTCTTTTCCTCAGGAGGGCCTTCCCTGTTCCCCGTCCCTCTGACCAGCTGAAGTCTCTTTGTTCTACGCCCATTCAAAGTTCCCTTCCACAATTCCCACCTACTTACATTACTTTCTTCCTGCTTCCATCTTACAAAGCCCGTGAACACAGGACTGTGCCTTTCTTGTCCCCATAGGTCACTAGCATCTGGCACAGTGCCTGGGATAGAATAGGCACGTGATAAATATTTGTTGAATTGAAAAGACTTCCCATTGTGTCTCTAATCAAATCTCAAAAACAATACACTATCCCAGATTGACCTGGAAGGGTTGGGTGACAGATAAACTATGTGAGGAATTAATCCATTCATGAGTTCATTCCTTATTTATTAACACGAGTTGTCTCAATTTTGTTGGGGAAATGTTGATCTAGAGGTAGGAACTTTATTAACTTTGATATACAGAATGCACAAATCTGATATTTTTTTAATGCCAGTTTAGTCAAAAAGTTGTATCTAATAGTCTAAAGTAAATTATGATTTGGACAAGACTGTAAATGGTAGATAAACCCAGAAGTGTTCAGGAGTTGCTGTGCTTTTCCTTGCTTTTTAGGTCTCTCTATGTCTAAGACGAGGTTAATCCTGTTGAACTTAACTAGGTGATACTCTAAGCCCAGGTTTACTATCTCCTTGGAGCTGTTGAGGAGCACTGCAAAATAGGTGAAGACTAGTGGATTAGTCCGTTTCTATTGCTTGTAACAGAATACTTGAAATTGGGTAATTTATAAAGAAAGGTAATTTATTTCCTACCATTTCAGAGACTGGAAAGTCCAAAGTCCAGGGAGCACATCTGGTGAGGGTCCTGTCCCGGTGGTGACTACTGCAACTCAGGGTATCACATGGCAAATATGATGGAGCAGAGAGTGGCTAACCTCCTCATTCACTCTCCTTTTAAAGCCCTCCAAACCACAACGATGACCACCATTATTAATCCATTCACTACTGCACAGTCTTACAATCTCATCACCTCTTCAAGGCCCCACCTTTCAATCACCATAATAGGATTTCCCACCCTCAACAATTACAGTGGGAAGTAAGCTTCTAATAAATATATGAACTTTGGGGGACACAATTCAATCAACCCACAGCAACAATTTAGCACCAGGCTGTGATCCTCTCTCTGACTTCAGTGTGGGGAGGATGAATTATTTTGGAAAAGAGTAGGTGATGGGTGACTGGTCAGACCTTCCTGGAAGCATGCTCAAGACAGACCCCCTAGCAAACAAAACAGCAATATTTGCTAGCAAGAGCCCTCATCTGTGGAATGTTCTTTTTTTTTTTTTTCCAGAATATTCCTGATGTGTAGGATTGCTTATGGAAAATAACATTTAAGTTAGCTATCTATCCAGATATGAAATTGGAGATATTTAATGACCCAAATTATTCTGCTTTAGTTTTCTATTGCTGCCATAACATATTACCTCAAATTTAGTAGCTTAAAATAACACAAATTTGTTACTTTATAGTTTTCTCTCCTTACAGGTCAGAAATCCAGCATGGGTCTCCAGGACTAACACCAGAGTATCAGCAGGGCTGCATTCCCTTTTGAAGGCTCTCATGGAAAAACTGTTCCCTTGATTATTCAGCTTATTGGCAAAATTCGGTTCCTTGGAGCCATACGACTAGGTCCTTGTTTCCTTGCTGGCTGTTAGCTGAGGACTTTTCCCAGCTTCTAGAAGCTCTCTCTATTCCATTGCTTGTGGTCCCCTTTTCCCATCCCCAAAGCCAGCAATGATACATCGAATCTTTTATGCTTAGGATCTCTCTGACTTCCCCTCTGCCACATCTCTCTGAGTCCAGCCAGAGAAAGTTCTCTGCTTTTAAGAGCTCATGCGATTAGATCGGGCACACCGGGATAATCTGCAACAATCGCCTCATCTCTAGTCCCTTAAGCTTAACGACATCTGCAAAATCTGTTTTGCCAGGTGAGGTAACATTCACAGGTTGCTGGGATTAGGGTGCAGACATCTTTGAGGGCTATTATTCTGCCGACCACAGGCTCCCTCTTTGTAAGTGGTGTGAATGCACACAATTCTTCAAGGTCACATGTTAAACTGGGTCAGCGTGAATCCTGATGAAGCAGGGAGGATCTGGGAGCTGCATTGGCAGTGCAGCCTCTTCCTGCCTAACCTGTGCCTTGTTACCTGCATGCTTGGAAGTGTTAGCAAAGCTCAATACTGTATAGGGTCTCTGATTGGTCTGACCCAACATTCTAATCTTTTATTTTAATCTCACAAATGTAACAGGTGTTCCAGATTCTGTTTGATTTGCAATTACCGAGTAATCATTCTCATAGAAGAGTTGGCTTTGCTAAGAGCTACAACGCAGGTCCAAGGTTGGTGTCTTTCCATATAACTTAGTTCATGAGAGCTCTGCTATGTACATGTCTCAAGTGCTGATTGAGCGATGTAGTACTGCTATACTGATCAACCATGAGGTGGTTCCTTCCTGTGTGTCCATACGAACAAAATCATTAGAATCACCTCCCCAAGAAGCTGGCATTGAGTTTTCTTTGTCTTCTGAGGAGTTGTGAAGTAAAGGAAACCATTTTTCTCTAGGAATCATAATTACCAAAAGAGGGATAAAATATTTTATTACTTTATCTTATCACTTACAAGGAGTTTGTCCATATTAGTCATTTTCTCTTGCATATAGCAAAATACCAGAATCTGGGTCATTTTTAAAGAAATAAAATTTATTTCTTACAGTTTTGGAGGCTGGGAAGTCCAAGGTCCAGGGGGCACATTTGGTGAGGACCTTCTTCTGGGTGGGAAGTCTCTACAGGGTCCTGTGGCAATGCAGGGTGCCACATACCAGCAGAGTGGCATGAGGGAGAAAAAGCTAACCTTCTCACTCCCTCTCCTCATAAAGCCACCAGATCCATGCCCATGACCACCTATTAAACCATCAACCCATTACTCCATGAATGGATCAATCCATTTATGATGTCACTGTCCTTGTGATCCAATCACCTCTTAAAGACCCTACCTTCCCCTGCCATTTTGGGGGTAAAGTTCCAACATGATCTTGGGGGGACATTCATACCACAGCAGCAGTATAGTGGATGTTGGAGTTAAGTACTGTGTGAAACTACACTGACAGTGGCTGAGTTCATTTCACATTTGTTTTCTCACACCTAGAACTGGACCAGCTGATTAATCCACTTCTACCAGGCTGTCTTTCCTTTCAGCTCCATATTCTGTCTGTCATGTTAGTTGATATACCTGTCTTACTCAAATCTTCACTCACCTCCCTGGGGTAACTCCTGCATCATTGTGAGTACGATGTTTATATAATCTTGGATGACAGAAAACCTGGGTTGAAAGGCAGAAAGAACAAAAATCCCATTGTCTATCTGTTCACTGCTAGGTCCCATGTCCTGCTGGCCAGCTGCCCGTGTAGCTCCTTCCCAGAGCAGCATGACTGCTCTGCTGCCTGAGTGCCCCATGCTGGCAGCTGGCCTGATGCCATGGCTTCCTGACCTCCACTGGCAGCTGTAGCTGCTGTCTGAGGGGGTGTGCTAGGTTCCTGTTGCTGCTGTAACAAATGGCCACAAAGTCTGTGGTATAAAACGTAAATTTATCTTACACTTCTGGGGAACAGAAGTCAGGAATGGGCTCTTGGCTCCTTCCTTCATCTACAGAGCCAGTCGAGTCTTTCTCAGATGGCATCACTCTGACACTCACCCGTCAGCCTCCTTCTTTCACATTTAAGGGCCCTTGTGATTACCTGGCTCCACCCAAATAACCCAGGATGATCTCTTTACTTTAAGGTCAGAAGATTAGCAACCTTAATTCTACCTGCAACCTTAATTTCCCCTTGCCGTGAGACATAATGTATTTACAGGCTTTGGGGATTAGTACATGGACATCATTTGGGGTCTGATCTACCACAGGAGGTCAGACTATTTTTTTCATTTTACTTGGGCATAAATTGGTACCCAAAGAAAACCCAATCATCTCCTTCCCTGGGGAAAGGAACAGGGTCAGGATATGTGCTCACAAAACTGTCCTCAGAATCCTGGGTTCTTTTTTGAATGATTTTACCTCAAAAGAAAAAAAAGATAAAAAGTTGATCTGGTCCATTTGTTAGTCTTCTTCTATTGACTAGTCTGAATGCAATGTTATTGGATTACATTCTAATCATTGTTTTTGTCAACCAAATGCTGAAGTTGTTTTGTAACATTGTACGTGCTAATAAAGTGCAAACTAGCTTGTAATAGTCTATTAATGAAATAATGATTCTCCAGAACTAAGTATTAAGGGGACATCTGTATCTATATTTGCCAACTCTTCCAGCTCCTAGTGTGATGCCAAATTCCCATGGGAGGAAAAGGCAGGAGGAGAGCCTATTCTTTCCGGCTACAGAACAATTATGGCTACCATTTGGGATATGAAATGGAAGGGAGGATCTGGGAAAACATGGTCCCTGCCAAAAGCTCATGCAACGTACAGGAGAATCCATCTGTGTATAGCATCGGAGAGAGAATGTACATAGTTTTAAATTGCTATTTATTGGATTTACAAACAACCTCACATCTTCTGGAAGTATATACAAGGAACAGTTAACTGGTTTACTCACGGTTGGAAGGGTAAAGGATGGGAGGAAGACTCATTTCATTCCTTTTGTACTATTTACTTGCTTTTTAAACCATGTACATACAAGAGCGCTATTTTTTCATTTTGTAAAATAATAGAAAAGACACAATAATAGAAAAGGTCATAGAAATTAATGCTAATTGCATGTTTAAAGTGATTGACTTTACCTCCTTCCTAAGTGCTCAGAATTCCTTCTTGAAGGTTCTTGGTGAATAAAGGAGCTAAAGCTGAGAGTTAGAGGTTCTAATCTTTGAAAAGCATGTTCAGTAAAAATATCCTTTGGGATGCTTTATTATTCTAAGAGTAGTTACAGATCTCATAAAGATTGGCTTTGAATAGGTCGATTTAAATATGCAAGAAGGCAAGGTATGGGAAGAATAGAGAGCCATGCAAGCTAAGTGAGGAAGAACTCTCAGTAGAGTTAGTAGAAACCAGACTGGGGCCCTAGGCCAGCTGTGTCTGCACTCAGGAGTCTGCATCCAGGCTGGCAGCAGCAGCCCTCAAAGGTTCCACATCTTTATCCTCGGCCAGATTTGGTCTGTGAATAAATACTCAAGACTGCTTGTGTTTGATTTCTATGCCTGTAGCTATGGTTTGAGTGTATCCCCGAAAGTTCATGTGTTGGAAACTTAATCCCCAATGCAACAGTGGTGAGAGGTGGGACCTTTAAGGGTGATTAGGCCGAACTCTCATGAATGAATTAATGTCATTATTACAGGAGTGGGTTTGTCACAAAAGCGAGTTTGGCCCCTCTTGCTCTCTCCCTCTCTCTTTCCCTTCTGCCTTCTACCTTTCACCTTCTACCAAGGGGTGGCCCAGCAACAAGGCTCTCGCCAGATGCAGCCACTTGATCTTGGACTTCCCAGCCTCCAGAACTGTAAGAAATAAACCTCTGTTCTTTATAAATGGCCCAGTCAGTGATATTCTGTTATACCAGCATAAAATGGACTAAGACACCTGTCAAATAGATGATAACTTGCTACAACGAAAAGGAGACACAGAGACTAAATGATGCCAATGCTAATGTACTCTAGCCACGGAAAGGAAATAAAATGGAAAGGCAGCAAAAGAACAGCCTCCTACTGCCTGCTCCTTCTTTAGCCCTATTCCATAAGAAATTAGCAACAGACCAGATAATGTTCTTAACTCAAACATGTTAAAAGAATTTCAAGCAAGAGAGTCTGCATTTGAACACAGTGGGGATCCTTGAAGCGACAGGGAGCAGACGGCACAGTGAGAGCAGCACACCAGGCACAGCTCCACGCCCCTCCTACCCAGGCAGGTCCTGACTTTGCACAACATAATGTTTGTGGATACTGTTATGCATCTGCAAAGAATGAAAGTATTTCATACTCCATAAGACAGCCTAGGGTAGTGAAAAAGTTTAGTGTCAAATTTCAACTCTCATTATCTACCAGGCCTTAGCAACACATTTAACCTCTCTGACCCTCAGTTTCTCCCTCTGCAAAATGGACTAATGTTTGGGGAGGAACAGATGAGGCCGTCTGTGACATACACAAGAGCCAGACCTATAGTCCACTCTTTCTCTCACCTCGCCCCCTGGACTTCTGCTCATTGATGCACAAGTGCCTGAGCAAAGAGCAGAGGGACCTATTTTAACAAAGAGAAAATAAGAACAATGAATGTGAAGAACCTAGTGTGGTACACATGAGGCTGTTACATTAATTCAACTCATGCCTGGGTAATTTTGGGGGGAAGTGAGCCTATTTTTCTGGCTTAATTTTTCTATGAAACTCCCCAGGACTTCCCCAACTCTTCTTTTTTTTTTTTTTTTTTTTTCTTTTTTTTTTTTTTTTGG